>NC_045703.1:75827839-75874345 GCF_009834535.1 Camelus ferus
AAGGACGGCTTTCACACACAATTATCTCTTCAGAAGTGAGCATGTGGAGAGACTTTCATTCATCTAGCACAAAGGGAATGGGTAGCAGGAGTAACTATACTCTGGTTTCTCACTGTGTTCCTAGTGCTGGTTTGAAGTTCCTGCAATTTCACTGTAAAACCGAGATGGAGCTAGTACCTCCCCTTATATATGTATGGAGTGGTGTATGCAACTGAAAAGAAACATTGTGTTCCCAACAGGCTAGGCGAAGTAAGGCTTTCACAAAAATTTATCTCTCAGAACTTTGCATGTAGAAAGACGTTCATTCATCTAGCACAAAGGGAACGGGTTGCAGGAGAAACATTTTCTCTGGTTTCTCAGTGTGTTTCCTAGTGCCGGTTTTAAGTTCCTGCAGTTTTCACACGGTAAGAACGAGCTGGAGATTACCTTCCCATATATTTGCATGGAGAGGAGTATGCAACTGAAAAGATACTTTGTGTTCCCAATAAGCTAGGTGAAGGACGTCTTTCACACACAACTTATCTCTCAGAACTGAGCAGTGCAGAGACGTTCATTCATCTAGCACAAAGGGAACGTGTAGCAGGAGAAACTATTACTCTGGTTTCTTACTGTGTTTCCTAGTGCCGGTTTGAAGTTCCTGCAGTTTTCACTGTAAAACGAGATGGAGCTAGTACCTCCCCATATATATGTGTGGAGTGGAGTTTGCAAATGAAAAGAAACTTTGTGTTCCCAACAAGCTAGGTTAAGTACGGCTTTCACACACACTTATCTCTCAAAACTGTGCATGTGGAGGTACTTTCGTTCATCTAGCAAAAAGGGAAATTGTTGCAGGAGAAACATTTACTCTGGCATCTCAATGTGTTCCTAGTGCCGGTTGGAAGTTCCTGCAGTTTTCACGGTAAATTCTAGCTGGAGCTAGTACTTCCCCATATATATGTATGGAGTGGAGTATGCAACTGAAAAGAAACTTTGTGTTCCCAATAAGCTAGTTGAAGGACGGCTTTCACACACAATTAAATCTCAGAACTGAGCATGTGGAGAGACGTTCGTTCATCTATCACAAAGGAATGGACAGCAAGGGAAACTTTTACTCTGGTTTTTCACTGTGTTTCCTAGTGCCGGTTTGAAGTTCATGCAGGTTTCACTGTAAAACATAGTTGGAGCTAGTACTTTCCATATATATGTGTGGAGTGGTTTTTGCAACTGAAAAGAATCTTTGTGTTCCCAACAACCTAGGTTAAGTACGGCTTTCAGACACAAATATCTCTCACAACTGAGCATGTTGAGAGAAGTTCGTTCATTTAGCACAAAGGGAACGGATAGCAAGTGAAAGTTTTACTCTGGTTTTTCACCGATTTTCCTCGTGCCGCTTTGAAGTTGCTGCAGTTTTCACTGTAAAACCGAGTTGGAGCTAGTAACATCCCATATATATGTATGGAGTAGAGTTTGCAACTGAAAAGAAACTTTGTGTTCTCAACAAGCTAGGTGAAGTACGGCTTTCACACAACTTAACTCTCAGAAAAGAGCATGTGGATAGACGTTCGTTCATCTAAAACAAAGGGAATGATTTGCAGGAGAAACTTTTACTCTGGTTTCTCAGTGTGTTCCTAGTGCCTGTTTGATGTTCCTGCATTTTTCAGGGTAAAATCGCGTTGGAGCTACTACCTCCCCATATATATGTATGGAGTGGAGTATGCAACTGGAAAGAAACTTTGTGTTCCTAATAAGCTAAATGAAGGACGGCTTTCACATACAATTATCTCTCAGAACTGAGCATGTGGAGAGACGTTTGTTCATCTAGCACATAGGGAACGGGTAGCAAGGAACATTTACTCTGGTTCTTCACTGTGTTTCAAAGTGCCGATTTGAAGTTCATGCAGTTTTCACTGTAAAACCTACTTGGAGCTAGTACTCCCCATATATATGTATGGAGTGGGATTGCAACTGAAAAGAAAGTTTGTGATCCCAACAAGCTATGTGATGGACGGCTTTCACACACACTTTTATCTCATAACTGAGCATGTGGAGAGACTTTCGTTCATCTAGCAGAAAGGGAATGGTCTGCAGGAGAAACTTTTACTCTCTTTTCTCAGTGAGTTTCCTAGTGCCGGATTGAAGTTCCTGCAGGTTTCACTGTAATACCGGGTTGGAGCTTGTTACATCCCATATATATGTATGGAGTAGTGTTTGGAAATGTAAAGAATCTTTGTGTTCTCGACAAGTTAGGTGAAAGACTGCTTTCACACACACTTATCTCTCAGAACTGAGCATGTGGAGAGACGTTCGTTCATCTAGTACAAAGGGAAAGATTTGAAGAAGAAACTTTTACTCTGGTTTCTCAGTGTGTTCTTGTGCCGGTTTGAAGTTCCTGCAGATTTCACGGTAAAACTAGTTGGAGCTATTAACTCCCCATATATATGTACGGAGTGGAGTATGCATCTGTAAAGAAACTTTGTGTTCCCAAAGCTAAGTGAAGGACGGCTTTCAACACATTTATCTCTCAGAACTGAGCATGTGGAGAGACGTTCGTTCATCTAGCACAAATGGAACGGGTAGCAAGTAAACATTTACTCTGGTTTTTCACTGTGTTTCAAAGTGCCGATTTGAAGTTCATGTAGTTTTCACTGAAAACCTAGTTGGAGCTAGTAACTCCCCATATTATGTATGGAGTGGGATTGCAACTGAAAAGAAAGTTTGTGATCCCAACAAGCTAGGTGAAGGACGGCTTTCAACACACTTATCTTTAAGAACTGTGCATGTGGAGAGACGTTCGTTCATCTAGCACAAAATGAACGGACAGCAAGGTAAAGTATTACTCTGGTTTTTCACTCTGTTTCCTAGTGCCGGTTTGAAGTTCATGCAGTTTTCACTGTAAAACATATTTGGAGCTAGTACCTCCTCATATATCTGTATGGATTGGAATTTGCAAATGAAAAGAAACTTTGTGTTCCCAAAAGCTAAGTGAAGGACGGCTTTCAACATTTATCTCTCAGAACTGAGCTTGTGTAGAGACGTTCGTTCCTCTACCACAAAGGGAATGATTTGCAGGGAAAACTATTATTCTGGTTTCTCACTGTGTTCCTAGTCGGTTTGACGTTCCTGCAGTTTTCACGGTAAAGACGTGTTGGGGCTAGTACGTCCCCATATATATGTATGGAGTGGAGAATGTAACTGAAAAGAAAGTTTGTGTTCCCAATAAGCTAGTTGAAGTACGGCTTTCACACACAATTATCTCTCAGAACTGAGCATGTGCAGAGACGTCCTTTCATCCAGCACAAATGGAATGGGTAGCAGGAGAAACTATTAATCTGGTTTCTTACTGTGTTTCCTAGTGCCGGTTTGAATTTCCTGCAATTTTCACTGTAAAACAGTGATGGAGTTAGTACCTCCCCATATATATGTATGGAGTGGAATATGCAACTGAAAAGAAACATTGTGTTCCCAACAGGTTAGGTGAAGGACGGCTATCACAAAAACTTATCTCTCAGAACTTATCATGTGGAGAGACATTCGTTCATCTATCACAAACGGGAACGGTTTGCAGGAGAAACATTTACTCTGCTTTCTCAGTGTTTTTCCTAGTGCCGTGTTGAAGTTCCTGCATTTTCACGGTAAAAACCGAGATGGAGCTAGTACCTCCCCATATATATGCATGGATTGGAGTATGCAACTGAAAAGAAACTTTGTGTTCCAATAAGCTAGGTGAAGGACGGCATTCACACACAAATAATTCTCAGAATTGAGCATGGGGAGAGACGTTCGTTCATCTAGCACAAGGTAACGGGTAGCAAGGGAAACTTTTACTCTGGTTTTTCACTGTGTTTCCTAGTGCCGGTTTGGAATTTCCTGCAGTTTTCAATGTAAACTTAGTTGGATTTAGTACCTCCTCATATATGTATGGAGTGGATATTGGCAACTTAAAAGAATGTTTGTTTTCCCAACAAGCTAAGTGAAGGACGGCTTTCAACACATTTATCTCTCAGAACTGAGCATGTGGAGAGACGTTCGTTCATCAGCACAAAGGGAACGGGTAGCAAGGAAACATTTACTCTGGTTTTTCACTGTGTTTCAAAGTGCCGATTGAAGTTCATGTAGTTTTCACTGTAAAACCCAGTTGGAGCTATACCTCCCCCAATATATGTATGGAGTGGGATTGCACTGAAAAGAAAGTTTGTGATCCCAACAAGCTAAGTGAAGGACGGCTTTCAACACACTTATCTCTCAGAACTGAGCATGTGGAGAGACGATCGTTCCTCTACCACAAAGGGAATGATTTGCAGGATGAAACTATTATTCTGGTTTCTCACTGTGTTTCTAGTGCCGGATTTACGTTCCTGCAGTTTTCACGGTAAGACGTGTTGGGGCTAGTACCTCCCACATATATCATGTATGGAGTGGAGAATGTAACTGAAAAGAAATTTTGTGTTCCCAATAAGCTAGTTGAAGGACGGCTATCACACACAATATCTCTCAGAACTTAGCATGTGCAGAGACGTTCGTTCATCCAGCACAACTGGAACGGGTAGTAGGAGAAACTATTACTCTGGTTTCTTACTGTGTTTCCTAGTGCCGGTTGAAGTTCTGCAATTTTCACTGTTAAAACCGTGATGGAGTTAGTACGTCCCCATTTATATGTATGGAGTGGAGTATGCAACTGAAAATAAACTTTGTGTTCCCAGTAAGCTAGTTGAAGGACGGCTTTCACACACAATTAAATCTCAGAACTGAGCATGTGGAGAGACGTTTCGTTCATCTAGCACAAAGGGAACGTGTTGCAAGAGAAACTTTTTCTCTGGTTTCTCAGTGTGTTTCCTAGTGCCGGTTTGAAGTTCCTGCAGATTTCACTGTAAAACCGATTTGGAACTAATACCTCCCCATGTATATATATGTGGGGTTGTATGCAACTGAAAAAAGTTTGTATTCCCAAAAAGCTAGGTCAAGGACGGGTTTCACACACACATATGTCTCAGAACTGAGCATGTGGAGAGACGTTCTTTCATCTAGCACAAGGGATCGGGTTGCAGGAAAACTTTACTCTGGTTTCTCACTGTGTTTCTTAGTGTCAGTTTGAAGTTCCTGCAGTTTTCACTGTAAAACCGTGTTGGAGCTGGTATCACTCCAGATATATGTATGGAGTGGTGTTTGCAACTGAAAAGAAAATTTGTGTTCCCCAACAAGCTAGGTGAAGGACGACTTTCACACAGAATTATCTCTCAAAACTGTGCACTGTTGGGGTACGTTCGTTCATCTAGCACAAAGGGAACGGTTGCAGGAGAAACATTTACTCTGGCTTCTCAGTGTGTTTCCTAGTGCCGGTTTGAAATTCCTGCAGTTTTCACGGAAAAATCGAGTTGGAGCTAGTACTTCCCCATATATATGTATGGATTGGAGTATGCAACTGAAAAGAAACTTTGTGTTCCCTGTAAGCAAGGTGAAGGACGGCTTTCACACAAAAATACCTCTCAGAACTGAGCATGTGGAGAGACGTTCGTTCATTCTGTCACAAAGTTAACGGACAGCAAGGGAAACTTTTACTCTGGTTTTCACTGTGTTTCCTAGTGCCGGTTAGAAGTTCATGCAGGTTTCACTGTAAAAGATATTTGGAGCTAGTACCTCCCCATATATATGTGTGGAATGGAGTTTGCAAATGAAAAGAAACTTTGTTTTCCCAACAAGCTAGGTGAAGGACGGCTTTCACACACAATTATCTCTCAGAACTGAGCATGTTGAGAGACGTTCGTTCATTTACCACAAAGGGAACGGATAGCAAGGGAAACTTTTACTCTGTTTTTTCAATGAGTTTCCTAGTGCCGCTTTGAATTTGCTGCAGGTTTTCACTGTAAAACCGAGTTAGAGCTTGTAACATCCCATATATATGTATGGAGTAGAGTTTGCAACTGAAAAGAAACTTTGTGTTCTCGACAAGTTAAATGAAGGACTGCTTTCACACACACTTATCTCTCAGAACTGAGCATGTGGAGAGACGTTCGTTCATCTAGCACAAAGGGAATGATTTGAAGGAGAAACTTTTACTGTGGATTCTCTGTGTGTATCCTAGTGCCGGTTTGAAGTTCCTGCAGATTTCACGGTAAAACCTAGTTGGAGCTAGTAACTCCCCATATATATGTACGGAGTGGAGTATGCATCTGAAAAGAAACTTTGTGTTCCCAACAAGCTAAGTGAAGGACGGCTTTCAACACATTTATCTCTCAGAAATGAGCATGTGGAGAGACGTTCGTTCATCTAGCACAAATGGAACGGGTAGCAATGAAACATTTACTCTGGTTATTCACTGTGTTTCAAAGTGCCGATTTGAAGTTCATGTAGTTTTCACTGTAAAACCAATTTGGAGCTAGTACCTCCCCATATATATGTATGGAGTGGGATTGCAACTGAAAAGAAAATTTGTGATCCCAACAATCTAGGTGAAGGATGGCTTTCAACACACTTATCTTTCAGAACTGTGCATGTGGAGATACGTTCGTTCATCTAGCACAAATGGAACGGGTAGCAAGGAAACATTTACTCTGGTTATTCACTTTGTTTCAAAGTGCCGATTTGAAGTTCATGTAGTTTTCACTGTAAAACCTAGTTGGATCTAGTACCTCCCCATATATATGTATGGAGTGGGATTGCAACTGAAAAGAAAGTTTGTGATCCCAACAAGCTAGGTGAAGGACGGCTTTCAACACACTTATCTTTCAGAACTGTGCATGTGGAGAGAGGTTCGTTCATCTAGCACAAAAAAACGGACAGCAAGGTAAAGTATTACTCTGGTTTTTCACTTTGTTTTCTAGTGCCGGTTTGAAGTTCATGCAGTTTTCACTGTAAAACATATTTGGAGCTAGTAACTTCTCATATATCTGTATGGATTGGAATTTGCAAATGAAAAGAAACTTTGTGTTCCCAACAAGCTAAGTGAAGGACGGCTTTCAACACATTTATCTCTCAGAACTGAGCATGTGGAGAGACGTTCGTTCATCTAGCACAAATGGAACGGGTAGCCAGGAAACATTTACTCTGGTTATTCACTGTGTTTCAAAGTGCCGATTTGAAGTTCATGTAGTTTTCACTGTAAAACCAAGTTGGAGCTAGTACCTCCCCATATATATGTATGGAGTGGGATTGCAACTGAAAAGAAAATTTGTGATCCCAACAAGCTAGGTGAAGGACAGCTTTCAACACACTTATCTTTCAGAACTGTGCATGTGGAGAGACGTTCGTTCATCTAGCACAAATGGAACGGGTAGCAAGGAAACATTTACTCTGGTTATTCACTTTGTTTCAAAGTGCCGATTTGAAGTTCATGTAGTTTTCACTGTAAAACCTAGTTGGAGCTAGTACCTCCCCATATATATGTATGGAGTGGGATTGCAACTGAAAAGAAGTTTGTGATCCCAACAAGCTAGGTGAAGGACGGCTTTCAACACATTTATCTCTCAGAACTGAGCATGTGGAGACACGTTCGTTCCTCTACCACAAAGGGAATGATTTGCAGGAGAAACTATTATTCTGGTTTCTCACTGTGTTTCCTAGTGCCGGTTTGACGTTCCTGCAGTTTTCACGGTAAAGCCGTGTTGGGGCTAGTACGTCCCCATATATATGTATGGAGTGGAGAATGTAACTGAAAAGAAAGTTCGTGTTCCCAATAAGCTAGTTGAAGTACGGCTTTCACACACAATTATCTCTCAAAACTGAGCATGTGCAGAGACGTTCTTTCATCCAGCACAAATGGAACGGGTATCAGGAGAAACTATTACTCTGGTTTCTTACTGTGTTTCCTAGTGCCGGTTTGAAGTTCCTGCAAATTTCACTGTAAAACAGTGATGGAGTTAGTACCTCCCCATATATATGTATGGAGTGGAATATGCAACTGAAAAGAAACATTGTGTTCCCAACAGGCTAGGTTAAGGACGGCTATCACAAAAACTTATCTCTCAGAACTTATCATGTGGAGAGACATTCGTTCATCTATCACAAAGGGAACGGTTTGCAGGAGAAACATTTACTCTGGTTTCTCAGTGTGTTTCCTAGTGCCGGGTTGAAGTTCCTGCATTTTCACGGTAAAACCGAGATGGAGCTAGTACCTCCCCATATATATGCATGGATTGGAGTATGCAACTGAAAGAAACTTTGTGTTCCCAATAAGCTAGGTGAAGGACGGCATTCACACACAATTTTTTCTCAGAATTGAGCATGTGGAGAGACGTTCGTTCATCTAGCACAAGGTAACGGGTAGCAAGGGAAACTTTTACTCTGGTTTTTCACTGTGTTTCCTAGTGCCGGTTTGAAGTTCCTGCAGTTTTCAATGTAAAATTTTGTTGGATGTAGTACCTACTCATATATATGTATGGAGTGGAGATGGCAACTTAAAAGAATGTTTGTTTTCCCAACAAGCTAAGTGAAGGACGGCTTTCAACACATTTATCTCTCAGAACTGAGCATGTGGAGAGACGTTCGTTCATCTAGCACAAAGGGAACGGGTAGCAAGGAAACATTTACTCTGGTTTTTCACTGTGTTTCAAAGTGCCAATTTGAAGTTCATGTAGTTTTCACTGTAAAACCTAGTTGGAGCTAGTACCTCCCCATATATATGTATGGAGTGGGATTGCAACTGAAAAGAAAGTTTGTGATCCCAACAAGCTAGGTGAAGGATGGCTTTCAACACAATTATCTCTCAGAACTGAACATGTGGAGAGAAGTACGTTCATCTAGCACAAAGGGAACGGACAGCAAGGTAAAGTATTACTCTGGTATTTCACTTTGTTTCCTAGTGCCGGTTTGAAGTTCATGCAGTTTTCACTGTAAAACATATTTGGAATTAGTACCTCCACATATATCTGTATGGATTGGAATTTGCAAATGAAAAGAAACTTTGTGTTCCCAACAAGCTAAGTGAAGGACGGCTTTCAACACATTTATCTCTCAGAACTGAGCATGTGGAGAGACGTTCGTTCCTCTACCACAAAGGGAATGATTTGCAGGAGAAACTAGTATTCTGGTTTCTCACTGTGTTTCCTAGTGCCGGATTGACGTTCCTGCATTTTTCATGGTAAAGACATGTTGGGGCTAGTACCTACCCATATATATGTATGGAGTGGAGAATGTAACTGAAAAGAAATTTTGTGTTCCCAATAAGCTAGTTGAAGGACGGCTATCACACACAATTATCTCTCAGAACTTAGCATGTGCAGAGACGTTCGTTCATCCAGCACAAATGGAACGGGTAGCAGGAGAAACTAATACTCTGGTTTCTTACTGTGTTTCCTAGTGCCGGTTTGAAGTTCCTGCAATTTTCACTGTAAAACCGTGATGGAGTTAGTACCTCCCCATATATATGTATGGAGTGGAGTATGCAACTGAAAAGAAACTTTGTGTTCCCAGTAAGCTAGTTGAAGGACGGCTTTCACACACAATTAAGTCTCAGAACTGAGCATGTGGAGAGACGTTCGTTCATCTAGCACAAATGGAACGGGTAGTAGGAGAAACTATTACTCTGGTTTTTCACTGTGTTTCAAAGTGCCGATTTTAAGTTCATGCAGTTTTCATTGTAAAACATAGTTGGAGCTAGTACCTCCCCATATATATGTATGGAGTGGCATTGCAACTGAAAAGAAAGTTTGTGATCCCAACAAGCTAGGTCAAGGACGGCTTTCACACACACTTATCACTCAGAACTGAGCATGTGGAGAGACTTTCTTTCATCTAGCACAAAGGGAACGTGTTGCAAGAGAAACTTTTTCTCTGGTTTCTCAGTGTGTTTCCTAGTGCCGGTTTGAAGTTCCTGCAGATTTCACTGTAAAACCGATTTGGAACTAATACCTCCCCATGTATATATATGTGGGGTTGTATGCAACTGAAAAAAACTTTGTATTCCCAAAAAGCTAGGTCAAGGACGGCTTTCACACACACATATGTCTCAGAACTGAGCATGTGGAGAGACGTTCTTTCATCTAGCACAAAGGGATCGGGTTGCAGGAAAACTTTTACTCTGGTTTCTCACTGTGTTTCTTAGTGTCAGTTTGAAGTTCCTGCAGTTTTCACTGTAAAACCGTGTTGGAGCTGGTATCACTCCAGATATATGTATGGAGTGGTGTTTGCAACTGAAAGAAAATTTGTGTTCCCAACAAGCTAGGTGAAGGACGACTTTCACACAGAATTATCTCTCAAAACTGTGCATGTTGGGGTACGTTCGTTCATCTAGCACAAAGGGAACGGGTTGCAGGAGAAACATTTACTCTGGCTTCTCAGTGTGTTTCCTAGTGCCGGTTTGAAATTCCTGCAGTTTTCACGGAAAAATCGAGTTGGAGCTAGTACTTCCCCATATATATGTATGGATTGGAGTATGCAACTGAAAAGAAACTTTGTGTTCCCTGTAAGCAAGGTGAAGGACGGCTTTCACACAAAATTACCTCTCAGAACTGAGCATGTGGAGAGACGTTCGTTCATCTGTCACAAAGTTAACGGACAGCAAGGGAAACTTTTACTCTGGTTTTCACTGTGTTTCCTAGTGCCGGTTAGAAGTTCATGCAGGTTTCACTGTAAAAGATATTTGGAGCTAGTACCTCCCCATATATATGTGTGGAATGGAGTTTGCAAATGAAAGAAACTTTGTTTTCCCAACAAGCTAGGTGAAGGACGGCTTTCACACACAATTATCTCTCAGAACTGAGCATGTTGAGAGACGTTCGTTCATTTACCACAAAGGGAACGGATAGCAAGGGAAACTTTTACTCTGTTTTTTCAATGAGTTTCCTAGTGCCGCTTTGAATTTGCTGCAGTTTTCACTGTAAAACCGAGTTAGAGCTTGTAACATCCCATATATATGTATGGAGTAGAGTTTGCAACTGAAAAGAAACTTTGTGTTCTCGACAAGTTAAATGAAGGACTGCTTTCACACACACTTATCTCTCAGAACTGAGCATGTGGAGAGACGTTCGTTCATCTAGCACAAAGGGAATGATTTGAAGGAGAAACTTTTACTGTGGTTTCTCAGTGTGTTTCCTAGTGCCGGTTTGAAGTTCCTGCAGATTTCACGGTAAAACCTAGTTGGAGCTAGTAACTCCCCATATATATGTACGGAGTGGAGTATGCATCTGAAAAGAAACTTTGTGTTCCCAACAAGCTAAGTGAAGGACGGCTTTCAACACATTTATCTCTCAGAACTGAGCATGTGGAGAGACGTTCGTTCATCTAGCACAAATGGAACGGGTAGCAATGAAACATTTACTCTGGTTATTCACTGTGTTTCAAAGTGCCGATTTGAAGTTCATGTAGTTTTCACTGTAAAACCAATTTGGAGCTAGTACCTCCCCATATATATGTATGGAGTGGGATTGCAACTGAAAAGAAAATTGTGATCCCAACAATCTAGGTGAAGGATGGCTTTCAACACACTTATCTTTCAGAACTGTGCATGTGGAGAGACGTTCGTTCATCTAGCACAAATGGAACGGGTAGCAAGGAAACATTTACTCTGGTTATTCACTTTGTTTCAAAGTGCCGATTTGAAGTTCATGTAGTTTTCACTGTAAAACCTAGTTGGATCTAGTACCTCCCCATATATATGTATGGAGTGGGATTGCAACTGAAAAGAAAGTTTGTGATCCCAACAAGCTAGGTGAAGGACGGCTTTCAACACACTTATCTTTCAGAACTGTGCATGTGGAGAGAGGTTCGTTCATCTAGCACAAAAAAACGGACAGCAAGGTAAAGTATTACTCTGGTTTTTCACTTTGTTTTCTAGTGCCGGTTTGAAGTTCATGCAGTTTTCACTGTAAAACATATTTGGAGCTAGTAACTTCTCATATATCTGTATGGATTGGAATTTGCAAATGAAAGAAACTTTGTGTTCCCAACAAGCTAAGTGAAGGACGGCTTTCAACACATTTATCTCTCAGAACTGAGCATGTGGAGAGACGTTCGTTCATCTAGCACAAATGGAACGGGTAGCAATGAAACATTTACTCTGGTTATTCACTGTGTTTCAAAGTGCCGATTTGAAGTTCATGTAGTTTTCACTGTAAAACCAAGTTGGAGCTAGTACCTCCCCATATATATGTATGGAGTGGGATTGCAACTGAAAAGAAAATTTGTGATCCCAACAAGCTAGGTGAAGGACAGCTTTCAACACACTTATCTTTCAGAACTGTGCATGTGGAGAGACGTTCGTTCATCTAGCACAAATGGAACGGGTAGCAAGGAAACATTTACTCTGGTTATTCACTTTGTTTCAAAGTGCCGATTTGAAGTTCATGTAGTTTTCACTGTAAAACCTAGTTGGAGCTAGTACCTCCCCATATATATGTATGGAGTGGGATTGCAACTGAAAAGAAAGTTTGTGATCCCAACAAGCTAGGTGAAGGACGGCTTTCAACACATTTATCTCTCAGAACTGAGCATGTGGAGACACGTTCGTTCCTCTACCACAAAGGGAATGATTTGCAGGAGAAACTATTATTCTGGTTTCTCACTGTGTTTCCTAGTGCCGGTTTGACGTTCCTGCAGTTTTCACGGTAAAGCCGTGTTGGGGCTAGTACGTCCCCATATATATGTATGGAGTGGAGAATGTAACTGAAAAGAAAGTTCGTGTTCCCAATAAGCTAGTTGAAGTACGGCTTTCACACACAATTATCTCTCAAAACTGAGCATGTGCAGAGACGTTCTTTCATCCAGCACAAATGGAACGGGTATCAGGAGAAACTATTACTCTGGTTTCTTACTGTGTTTCCTAGTGCCGGGTTGAAGTTCCTGCAAATTTCACTGTAAAACAGTGATGGAGTTAGTACCTCCCCATATATATGTATGGAGTGGAATATGCAACTGAAAAGAAACATTGTGTTCCCAACAGGCTAGGTTAAGGACGGCTATCACAAAAACTTATCTCTCAGAACTTATCATGTGGAGAGACATTCGTTCATCTATCACAAAGGGAACGGTTTGCAGGAGAAACATTTACTCTGGTTTCTCAGTGTGTTTCCTAGTGCCGGGTTGAAGTTCCTGCATTTTCACGGTAAAACCGAGATGGAGCTAGTACCTCCCCATATATATGCATGGATTGGAGTATGCAACTGAAAAGAAACTTTGTGTTCCCAATAAGCTAGGTGAAGGACGGCATTCACACACAATTATTTCTCAGAATTGAGCATGTGGAGAGACATTCGTTCATCTAGCACAAAGGTAACGGGTAGCAAGGGAAACTTTTACTCTGGTTTTTCACTGTGTTTTCCTAGTGCCGGTTTGAAGTTCCTGCAGTTTTCAATGTAAAATTTAGTTGGATGTAGTACCTCCTCATATATATGTATGGAGTGGAGATGGCAACTTAAAAGAATGTTTGTTTTCCCAACAAGCTAAGTGAAGGACGGCTTTCAACACATTTATCTCTCAGAACTTAGCATGTGGAGAGACGTTCGTTCATCTAGCACAAAGGGAACGGGTAGCAATGAAACATTTACTCTGGTTTTTCACTGTGTTTCAAAGTGCCAATTTGAAGTTCATGTAGTTTTCACTGTTAAACCTAGTTGGAGCTAGTACCTCCCCATATATATGTATGGAGTGGGATTGCAACTGAAAAGAAAGTTTGTGATCCCAACAAGCTAGGTGAAGGATGGCTTTCAACACACTTATCTCTCAGAACTGAACATGTGGAGAGAAGTACGTTCATCTAGCACAAAGGGAACGGACAGTAAGGTAAAGTATTACTCTGGTATTTCACGTTGTTTCCTAGTGCCGTTTTGAAGTTCATGCTGTTTTCAATGTAAAACTTATTTGGAGCTAGTAACTCCCCATATATATGTATGGATTGGAATTTGCAACTGAAAAGAATCTTTGTGTTCCCAACAAGCTTGGTGAAGGACAGCTTTCAACACACTTATCTTTCAGAACTGTGCATGTGGAGAGACGTTCGTTCATCTAGCACAAAATGAACGGACAGCAAGGTAAAGTATTACTCTGGTTTTTCACTTTGTTTCCTAGTGCCGGTTTGAAGTTCATGCAGTTTTCACTGTAAAACATATTTGGAACTAGTACCTCCACATATATCTGTATGGATTGGAATTTGCAAATGAAAAGAAACTTTGTGTTCCCAACAAGCTAAGTGAAGGACGGCTTTCAACACATTTATCTCTCAGAACTGAGCATGTGGAGAGACGTTCGTTCCTCTACCACAAAGGGAATGATTTGCAGGAGAAACTATTATTCTGGTTTCTCACTGTGTTTCCTAGTGCCGGATTGACGTTCCTGCAGTTTTCATGGTAAAGACATGTTGGGGCTAGTACCTACCCATATATATGTATGGAGTGGAGAATGTAACTGAAAAGAAATTTTGTGTTCCCAATAAGCTAGTTGAAGGACGGCTATCACACACAATTATCTCTCAGAACTTAGCATGTGCAGAGACGTTCGTTCATCCAGCACAAATGGAACGGGTAGCAGGAGAAACTAATACTCTGGTTTCTTACTGTGTTTCCTAGTGCCGGTTTGAAGTTCCTGCAATTTTCACTGTAAAACCGTGATGGAGTTAGTACCTCCCCATATATATGTATGGAGTGGAGTATGCAACTGAAAAGAAACTTTGTGTTCCCAGTAAGCTAGTTGAAGGACGGCTTTCACACACAATTAAGTCTCAGAACTGAGCATGTGGAGAGACGTTCGTACATCTAGCACAAAGGGAACGGACAGCAAGGGAAACTTTTACTCTGGTTTTTCACTGTGTTTCAAAGTGCCGATTTGAAGTTCATGCAGTTTTCATTGTAAAACATAGTTGGAGCTAGTACCTCCCCATATATATGTATGGAGTGGCATTGCAACTGAAAAGAAAGTTTGTGATCCCAACAAGCTAGGTCAAGGACGGCTTTCACACACACTTAACACTCAGAACTGAGCATGTGGAGAGACTTTCTTTCATCTAGCACAAAGGGAACGTGTTGCAAGAGAAACATTTTCTCTGGTTTCTCAGTGTGTTTCCTAGTGCCGGTTTGAAGTTCCTGCAGATTTCACTGTAAAACCGATTTGGAACTAATACCTCCCCATATATATATATGTGGGGTAGTATGCAACTGAAAAAAAGTTTGTGTTCCCAACAAGCTAGGTCAAGGACGGCTTTCACACACACATATGTCTCAGAACTGAGCATGTGGAGAGACGTTCTTTCATCTAGCACAAAGGGATCGGGTTGCAGGAAAACTTTTACTCTGGTTTCTCACTGTGTTTCTTAGTGCCAGATTGAAGTTCCTGCAGTTTTCACTGTAAAACCGTGTTGGAGCTGGTATCACCCCAGATATATGTATGGAGTGGTGTTTGCAACTGAAAAGAAAATTTGTGTTCCCAACAAGCTAGGTGAAGGACGACTTTCACACACAATTATCTCTCAAAACTGTGCATGTTGGGGTACGTTCGTTCATCTAGCACAAAGGGAACGGGTTGCAGGAGAAACATTTACTCTGGCTTCTCAGTGTGTTTCCTAGTGCCGGTTTGAAATTCCTGCAGTTTTCACGGTAAAATCGAGTTGAAGCTAGTACTTCCCCATATATATGTATGGAGTGGAGTATGTAACTGAAAAGAAACTTTGTGTTCCCTGTAAGCAAGGTGAAGGACGGCTTTCACTCAAAATTAACTCTCAGAACTGAGCATGTGGAGAGACGTTCGTTCATCTATCACAAAGTTAACGGACAGCAAGGGAAACTTTTACTCTGGTTTTCACTGTGTTTCCTAGTGCCGGTTAGAAGTTCATGCAGGTTTCACTGTAAAACATATTTGGAGCTAGTACCTCCCCATATATATGTGTGGAATGGAGTTTGCAAATGAAAAGAAACTTTGTTTTCCCAACAAGCTAGGTGAAGGACGGCTTCACACACAATTATCTCTCAGAACTGAGCATGTGGAGAGACGTTCGTTCATTTAGCACAAAGGGAATGGATAGCAAGGGAAACTTTTATTCTGGTTTTTCACTGAGTTTCCTAGTGCCGCTTTGAATTTGCTGCAGTTTTCACTGTAAAACCGAGTTAGAGCTTGTAACATCCCATATATATGTATGGATTAGAGTTTGCAACTGAAAAGAAACTTTGTGTTCTCGACAAGTTACGTGAAGGACTGCTTTCACACACACTTATCTCTCAGAACTGAGCATGTGGAGAGACGTTCGTTCATCTAGCACAAAGGGAATGATTTGAAGGAGAAACTTTTACTGTGGTTTCTCAGTGTGTTTCCTAGTGCCGGTTTGAAGTTCCTGCAGATTTCACGGTAAAACCTAGTTGGAGCTAGTAACTCCCCATATAAATGTACGGAGTGGAGTATGCATCTGAAAAGAAACTTTGTGTTCCCAACAAGCTAAGTGAAGGACGGCTTTCAACACATTTATCTCTCAGAACTGAGCATGTGGAGAGACGTTCGTTAATCTAGCACAAAGGGAACGGGTAACAAGTAAACATTTACTCTGGTTATTCACTGTGTTTCAAAGTGCCGAATTGAAGTTCATGTAGTTTTCACTGTAAAACCAATTTGGAGCTAGTACCTCCCCATATATATGTATGGAGTGGGATTGCAACTGAAAAGAAAGTTTGTGATCCCAACAAGCTAGGTGAAGTAGAGCTTTCACACACACTTATCTCTCAGAACTGAGCATGTGGAGAGAATTTCGTTCATCTAGCACAAAGGGAACGGGTAGCAAGGAAACATTTACTCTGGTTATTCACTGTGTTTCAAAGTGCCGATTTGAAGTTCATGTAGTTTTCACTGTAAAACCTTGTTGGAGCTAGTACCTCCCCATATATATGTATGGAGTGGGATTGCAACTGAAAAGAAAGTTTGTGATCCCAACAAGCTAGGTGAAGGACGGCTATCAACACACTTATCTCTCAGAACTGAACATGTGGAGAGAAGTACGTTCATCTAGCACAAAAAGAACGGAAAGCAAGGTAAAGTATTACTCTGGTATTTCACTTTGTTTCCTAGTGCCGGTTTGAAGTTCATGATTTTTCACTGTAAAAAATTTTTGGAGCTAGTACCTCCCCATATATATGTATGGATTGGAATTTGCAACTGAGAAGAATCTTTGTGTTCCCAACAAGCTAGGTGAAGGACGGCTTTCACACACAATTATATCTCAGGACTGAGCATGTGGAGAGATTTTCGTTCATCTAGCACAAAGTGAACGGATAGCAAAGGAAACTTTTACTCTGTTTTTTCACTGTGTTTCAAAGTCCCGGTGTGACGTTCCTGAAGTTTTCACTGTAAAACCGAGTTGGAGCTGGTAACACCCCGTATATTAGTATGGAGTGGAGTTTGCAACTGAAAAGAAACTTTGTGTTCCCAACAAGCTAGGTGAAAGACAGCTTTCAACACACTTATCTTTCAGAACTGTGCATGTGGAGAGACGTTCGTTCATCTAGCACAAAGGGAACGAAGAGCAAGGTAAAGTATTACTCTGGTTTTTTCACTTTGTTTCCTAGTGCCGTTTTGAAGTTCATGCAGTTTTCATTGTAAAACATATTTGGAGCTAGTACCTCCACATATATATGTATGGATTGGAATTTGCTAATGAAAAGAAACTTTGTGTTCCCAAACAAGCTAAGTGAAGTACGGCTTTCAACACATTTATCTCTCAGAACTTAGCATGTGGAGAGAAGTTCGTTCATCTATCACAAAGGGAAATGTTTGCAGAAGAAACATTTACTCTGGTTTCTCAGTGTGTTTCCTAGTGCCGGGTTGAAGTTCCTGCCGTTTTCACGGAAAAACCGTGTTGGAGCTTGGACCTCCCCATATATATGTATGGATTGGGGTATGCAACTGAAAAGAAACTTTGTGTTCCCAATAAGATATGTGAAGGACGGCTTTCACACACAATTATCTCTCAGATGTGAGCATGTGGAGAGACTTTCGTTCATCTAGAACAAAGGAAACCGATAGCAAGTGAAACTATTACTCTGGTTTCTCACTGTGTTTCCTAGTGCCGCTTTAATTTGCTGCAGTTTTCACTGTAAAACCGAGTTGAGATAGTACCTTCCCATATATATATATGGAGTAGAGTTTGAAACTGAAAAGAAACTTTGTGTTCTCAACAAGCTAGGTGATGTAAGGATTTCACACACACTTATTTCTCAGTACTGAGCATGTGCAGAGACGTTCGTTCATCTAGCACAAAGGGAACGTGTAGCTGGAGAAACTATTACTCTGGTTTCTTACTGTGATTCCTAGTGCCGTTTTGAAGTTCCTGCAATTTTCACTGTAAAGCCGTGATGGAACTAGTAACTCCCCATATATATGTGTGGAGTGGAGTTTGCAAATGAAAAGAAACTTTGTGTTCCCAACAAGCTAGGTGAAGGACGGCTTTCACACACACATATCTCTCAGAACTGAGCATGTGGAGACACGTTCGTTCCTCTACCACAAATGGAATGATTTGCAGGAGAAACTATTATTCTGGTTTCTCACTGTGTTTCCTAGTGCCGGTTTGACGTTCCTGCAGTTTTCACGGTAAAGCCGTGTTGGGGCTAGTACGTCCCCATATATATGTATGGAGTGGAGAATGTAACTGAAAAGAAAGTTCGTGTTCCCAATAAGCTAGTTGAAGTACGGCTTTCACACACAATTATCTCTCAAAACTGAGCATGTGCAGAGACGTTCTTTCATCCAGCACAAATGGAACGGGTAGCAGGAGAAACTATTACTCTGGTTTCTTACTGTGTTTCCTAGTGCCGGTTTGAAGTTCCTGCAAATTTCACTGTAAAACAGTGATGGAGTTAGTACCTCCCCATATATATGTATGGAGTGGAATATGCAACTGAAAAGAAACATTGTGTTCCCAACAGGCTAGGTTAAGGACGGCTATCACAAAAACTTATCTCTCAGAACTTATCATGTGGAGAGACATTCGTTCATCTATCACAAAGGGAACGTGTTGCAGGAGAAACTTTTACCCTGATTTCTCAGTCTGTTTTTTAGTGCCAGTTTGAATTTCCTGAAGTTTTCACTGTAAAGAGTGTTGGAGCTATTACCTCCCCATGTATTTGTATGGAGGGCAGATTGCAACTGAATAAAACTTTGTGTTCCCAACAAGCAAGCTGAAGGACGGCTTTCACAAACACTTGTCTCTCATAACTGAACTTGTGGAGGGACGTTGTTTCATCTAGCACAAAGGGAACGTGTTGTAGAGGGAATGTTTTCTCTGGAATTTCAGTGTGTTTCCTAGTGCTGGTTTGAAGTTCCTGCAGTTTTCACTGTAAAACCGAGTTGGTGCTAGTTCCTCACCATATGTATGTATGGAGTGGGGTTTGTAACCTAAAAGAAACTTTGTGTTCCCAAGAAGCTAGTTGAAGGACGGCTTTCACACAGAATTATCTTTCAGAACTGAGCATGTGGAGTGATGTTCGTTATATGGCACTAAGGGAACGGGTTGCAGGAGAAACTTTCTCTCATCTTTCTCAGTCTGTTTCCTAGAGCCGGTTTGAAGTTCCTGCAGTTTTCACTGTAAAACCGAGTTGGAGCTAGTTCCTCCCAATATATATATATGGAGTGGAGGCTGCAACTGAAAATAAACTTTGTGTTCCCTACAAGGTAGGGGAATTAAGGCTTTCACACACAATTATCTCTCAGAACTGAGCATGTGGAGAGACGTTCGTTCATCTAGCACATGGGAAAATGTTGCAGGGGAAATTTTACTCTTGATTCTCAGTGTATTTCCTATTGTCGGTTATAAGTTCCTGCAGTTTTCACTGTAAAACAGAGTTGGAGCTAGTACCTCCCCATATTTATGTAAGGAGTGGTGTTTGCAACTGAAAAGAAACATTGTGTTCCCAACAAGCTAGGTGAAGGACGGCTTTCACACACAATTATCTCTATGAACTGAGTATGTAGAGAGATGTTCATTCATTTAAAACAAAGGGAACGGGTTGCAAGAGAAAGATTTACACTGGTTTCCAGTCTGTTTCGTACTTCCTGTTTGAAGTTCCTCCAGCTTACACTGTAAAACCGAGTTGGAGTTAGTACCGCCCCATATATATGTATGGATTGGAGATTGCAACTGATAAGGAACTTTGTGTTCCCAACAAGCTAGGTGAAGGACGGCTTTCACTCACACATATCTCTCAACCTTAGCATGTGGAGAGGCGTTCGTTCATCTAGCACAAAGGGAACGGGTTGCAAGAGAAACTTTTACTCTGGTCTCTCAGTGTGTTTCCTAGTGTCGGTTTGAAGTTCCTGCAGTTTTCAGTGTTAAACCGAGTTGGAGCTAGTACCTCCCCATATATATGTATGGAATGGAGTTTGCCACTGAAAAGAAACTTTGTGTTCCCAACAAGCAAGTTGAAGCACGGCTTTCACACACACTTATCTCTCAAAACTTAGCATTTGGAGAGACGTTTGTTCAATTAGCACAAAGGGAACAGGTTGCAAGGGAAAGGTATAGTCTGGTTTCTCAGTCTGTTTCGTAATTCCTGTTTGAAGTTCCTCCAGCTTTCACTGTAAAACCGAGTTGGGGTTAGTACCTCCCCATATATATGCATGGAGTGGAGTTTGTAAATGAAAAGAAACTTTGTGTTCCTAACAAGCTAGGTGATGGACGGCTTTCACAAACACTTATCTCTCAGAACTGAGCATTTGGAGAGACGTTTGTTCATTTAGCACAAAGGGAACGGGTTGCAAGAGAAAGTTTTACTCTGGTTTCTCAGTCTGTTTCGTACTTCCTGTTTGAAGTTCCTCCAGCTTTCACTGTAAAACCGAGTTGGAGCTAGTACCTCCCCATATATATGTATGGATTGGAGATTGCAACTGAAAAGAATCTTTGTGTTCCCAAAAAGCAAGGTGAAGGACGGCTTTCACACACACTTATCTCTCAGAACTGAGCATTTGGAGGGACGTTTGTTCATTTAGCACAAAGGGAACGGGTTGCAAGAGAAAGTTTTACTCTGGTTTCAAAGTCTGTTTCGTACTTCCTGTTTGAAGTTCCTCCAGCTTTCTCTGTAAACCCGAGTTGGAGTTTCTACCTCCCAATATATATGTATGGAGTGGAGATTGCAACTGAAAAGGAAGTTTGTGTTCCCAACAAGCTAGGTGATGGACGGCTTTCACTCACACTTACCTCGCAGAACTTAGCATGTGTAGAGGCGTTCATTCATCTAGCTCAATGGGAACGGGTTGCAGGAGAAACTTTTACTCTGGTTTCTCAGTGTGTTTCCTAGTGTCGGTATGAAGTTTCTTCATTTTACACTGTAAAACCGAGTTGGAGCTATTACCACCCCATATATATTTATGTAGTGTATTTTTCAACAGAAAAAAAGTTTGTGTTCCCAGCAAGCTATTTGAAGGACGCTTTTCACACACACTTATCTCTCAGAACTTAGCATGTGTAGAGGCGTTCGTTCATCTAGCACAAATGGAACGGGTTGCAGGATAAACTTTTACACTGGTTTCTCAGTGTGTTTCCTAGTGTCGGTTTGAAGATCCTGTAGTTTTCCCTTTAAAACCGAGTTGGAGCTAGTACCTCCCCATATATATGTATGGATTGGAGTTTGAAACTGAAAAGAAACTTTGTGTTCCCAACAACCTAGGTGAAGTACGGCATTCAAACACATGTATCCCTCATAACTGAGCATGTGGAGAGACGTTCGTTCATCTAGCACAAATGGAACGGGTTTCAGGGAAATATTTTACTCTGGTTCCTCACTGTGTTTCCTAGTGCTGGTTTGAACTTCCTGCAGTTTCACTGTTAAACATTGTTGGAGTTAGTACCTCCCCATATATATGTATGGAATGGAGTTTGCCACTGAAAAGAAACTTTGTGTTCCCAACTAGTTAGGTGAGGTAAGGTTTTCACACGCACTTATCTCTCAGAAATGAGCATGTGGAGAGACATTCGTTCATCTAGCACAAAGAGAACCAGTTGCACGAGTAACTTTTACTCTGGTTTCTCAGTCTGTTTCCTAGTGCCGGTTTGAAGTTCCTGCAGTTTTCACTATAAAACCGTGTTGGAGCTCCTTCCTCCCGATATATATTTATTGATTGGAGTTTGCAACTGAAAAGAAACTTTGTTTTCCCATCAAGCTATTTGAAGCACGGATTTCACACACAGTTATCAGTCAGAACTGAGCCTGTGGAGAGACATTCGTTCATCTAGCACAAATGGAACAGGTTGCAGGAGAAACTTTTACACTCGATTCTCTGTCTGTTCCCTAGTGCCGGTTTGAATTTCCTGCAGTTTTCACTGTAAAACCGAATTGGTGCTTGTACCTCCCCATTTATATATATGGATTGGTGTTTGCAACTTAAAGTAACTTTTTGTTCCCAAGAAGCTAAGTGAAGAACGGCTTTCACACACACATATCCCTCAGACCTGGGCATGTTAAGAGACTTTCGTTCATCTAGCAGAAAGGGAACGGGTTTCAGGAGAAACTTTTGCTAAGTTTTCTCAGTCTGTTTCTAGTGCCGGTTTGAATTTCCTGAAGTTTTCACTGTAAAACAGTGTTGGAGCTAGTACATCCCCATATATTTGTATGGAGGGGAGAATGCAACTGAATAGAACTTTGTGTTCCCAACAAGCAAGCTGAAGGACGGCTTTCTCAAACACTTATCTCTCATAACTAAGCATGTGGAGGGACGTTGGTTCATCTAGCACAAAGGGAACGTGTTGTAGAGGGAACGTTTTCTCTGGAATTTCAGTGTGTTTCCTAGTGCTGGCTTGAAGTTCCTGCAGTTTTCACTGTAAAACCGAGTTGGTGCTAGTTCCTCACCATATATATGTATGGAGTGGTGTTTGTAACCTAAAAGAAACTTTGTGTTCCCAACAAGCTATTTGAAGGACTGCTTTCACACAGAATTATTTTTCAGAACTGAGCATGTGGAGTGATGTTCGTTATATGGCACAAAGGGAACGGGTTGCAAGAGATACATTCTCTAATCTTTCTCAGTCTGTTTCCTAGAGCCGGTTTGAAGTTCCTGCAGTTTTCACTGTAAAACCGAGTTGGAGCTAGTTCCTCCCCCAAAAAATTTATGGACTGATATTTGAAACTTAAAAGAAACTTTTTTTCCCAACAAGCAAGGTAAAGGACGGCTTTCACAGACACTTATCTCTCAGAACCGGGCATGTGGAGAGACATTCATTAACCTAGCACAAAGGGACCTGGTTGCTTGAGAAACTTTTACTCTGGTTTCTCAGTCTGTTCCCTATTGCCGGTTTGATGTTCGTGCTGTATACACTGTAAAACCGATTTGGAGCTTTTACCTCCCCATTTATATGTATGGAGTGGAGTTTGCAACTTAAATGTAACTTTCTGTTCCCAAGAAGTTAGGTGAAGGACGGCTTTCACACACACATATCTGTCAGAAATGAGCATGTGGAGAGACTTTCATTCATCTAGCAAATAGGGAACAGTTTGCAGCAGAAACTTTTACTCTGGTCTCTCAGTGTATTTCCTAGTGTCAGTTTGAAGTTCCTGCAGTTTTCACTGTAAAACCGAGTTGGAGCTTGTACCTCCCCATATATATGTATGGATTGGACATTTCAACTGAAAAGAATCTTTGTGTTCCCAAAAGCAAGGTGAAGGACGGCTTTCACACACACTTATCTCTCAGAACTGAGCATTTGGAGGGACGTTTTTTCATTTAGCACAAAGGGAACGGGTTGCAAGAGAAAGTTTTACTCTGGTTTCTCAGTCTGTTTCGTACTTCCTGTTTGAAGTTCCTCCAGCTTTCTCTGTAAACTTGAGTTGGAGTTTGTACCTCCCAATATATATGTATGGAGTGGAGTTTGCAACTGAAAAGAAACTTTGTGTTCCCAACAAGCTAGGTGAAGGACGGCTTTCACTCACAATTATCTCTCAGAACTTAGCATGTGGAGAGGCGTTCATTAACCTAGCTCAATGGGAACGGTTTGCAGGTGAACTTTTACTCTGGTTTCTCATTGTGTTTCCTAGTGTCGGTATGAAGTTTCTTCATTTTACACTGTAAAACCGTGTTGGAGCTATTACCACCCCATATATATGTATGTAGTGTATTTTTCAACAGAAAGAAACTTTGTGTTACCAACAAGCTATTTGAAGGACGCTTTTCACACACAGTTATCTCTCAGAACTTAGCATGTGGAGAGGCGTTCGTTAATCTAGCACAAAGGGAACGGGTTGCAGGATAAACATTTACACTGGTTTCTCAGTGTGTTTCCTAGTGTCGGTTTGAAGTTCCTGTAGTTTTCACTGTAAAACCGAGTTGGAGCTAGTACCTCCCCTTATATATGTATGGATTGGAGTTTACAACTGAAAAGAAACTTTGTGTTCCCAACAACCTAGGTGAAGTATGGCATTCACACACATGTATCCCTCAGAACTGAGCATGTGGAGAGACGTTCGTTCATCTAGCACAAATGGAACTGTCTTCAGGGAAATATTTTACTCTGGTTCCTCAATGTGTTTCCTAGTGCTGGCTTGAACTTCCTGCAGTTTCTCTGTAAAATATTGTTGGAGTTAGTACCTCCCCATATATATGTATGGAATGGAGTTTGCCACTGAAAAGAACTTTGTGTTCCCAACTAGTTAGGTGAGGTAAGGATTTCACACGCACTTATCTCTCAGAAATGAGCATGTGGAGAGTCATTCGTTCATCTAGCACAAAGAGAACGAGTTGCACGTGTATCTTTTACTTTGGTTTCTCAGTCTGTTTCCTAGTGCCGGTTTGAAGTTCCTGCAGTTTTCAATATAAAACCGTGTTGGAGCTCCTTCCTCCCGATATATATTTATGGAGTGGATTTTGCAACTGAAAAGAAACTTTGTTTTCCCATCAAGCTATTTGAAGGACGGATTTCACACACAGTTATCAGTCAGAACTGAGCCTGTGGAGAGACATTCGTTCATCTAGCACAAATGGAACAGGTTGCAGGAGAAACTTTTACACTCGATTCTCTGTCTGTTCCCTAGTGCCGGTTTGAATTTCCTGCAGTTTTCACTGTAAAACCGAATTGGTGCTTGCACCTCCCCATTTATATATATGGATTGGTGTTTGTAACTTAAAGTAACTTTTTGTTCCCAAGAAGCTAATTGAAGGACGGCTTTCACACACACTTATCCCTCAGACCTGAGCATGATAAGAGACTTTCGTTCATCTAGCAGAAAGTAACGGGTTTCAGGAGAAACTTTTGCTAAGTTTTCTCAGTCTGTTTTCAAGTGCCGGTTTGAAGTTCCTGCAGTTTTCACTGTAAAACCGTGTTGGAGCTAGTACCTCCTCATATATATGTATGGATTGGAATTTGCAACTGAAAAGAAACTTGTGTTTTCAACAAGATAGCTGAAGGACAGCTTTCACACACACTTATCTCTCAAAACTGAGCATGTGGAGAGACGTTCGTTCATCTAGCACAAAGGGAACGTGTTGCAGGAGAAGAAACTTTTACCCTGATTTCTCAGTCTGTTTTCTAGCGCCGGTTTGAATTTCCTGAAGTTTTCACTGTAAAACAGTGTTGGAGCTAGTACCTCCCCATATATTTGTATGGAGGGGAGATTGCAACTGAATAGAACTTTGTGTTCCCAACAAGCAAGCTGAAGGACGGCTTTCACAAAACACTTATCTCTCATAACTGAGCATGTGGAGGGACGTTGGATCATCTAGCATAAAGGGAACGTGTTGTAGAGGGAACGTTTTCTCTGGAATTTCAGTGTGTTTCTTAGTGCTGGTTTGAAGTTCCTGCAGTTTTCACTGTAAAGCCGAGTTGGTGCTAGTTCCTCACCATATATATGTATGGAGTGGGGTTTGTAACCTAAAAGAAACTTGTGTTCCCAACAAGCTAGTTGAAGGACGGCTTTCACGCAGAATTATCTTTCAGAACTGAGCATGTGGAGTGATGTTCGTTATATGGCACAAAGCGAGCGGGTTGCAGGAGAAAAATTCTCTCTTCTTTCTCAGTCTGTTTCCTAGAGCCGGTTTAAAGTTCCTGCAGTTTTCACTGTAAACGAGTTGGAGTTAGTTCCTCCCAGTATATATATATGGAGTGGTGGCTGCAAATGAAAAGGAAGTTTGTGTTCCCTACAAGGTAGGGGAATTAAGGCTTTCACACACCAATTATCTCTCAGATCTCAGCATGTAGAGAGACGTTCGTTCATCTGGTACATGGGAATTTGTTGCAGGGGAAATTTTACTCTTGATTCTCAGTGTATTTCCTATTGTCGGTTATAAGTTCCTGCAGTTTTCACTGTAAAACAGAGTTGGAGCTAGTACCTCCCCATATTTATGTATGAAGTGGTGTTGCAACTGAAAACAAACATTGTGTTCCCAACAAGCTAGGTGAAGGAAGGCTTTCACACACAATTATCTCTATGAACTGAGCATGTAGAGAGATGTTCATTCATCTAAAACAAAGGGAACGGGTTGCAAGAGAAAGATTTACTCCGATTTCTCAGTCTGTTTCGTACTTCCTGTTTGAAGTTCCTCCAGCTTAGACTGTAAAACCGAGTTGGAGTTAGTACCTCCCCATATATATGTATGGAGTGGAGTTTGCAACTGAAAAGGAACTTTGTGTTCCCAACAAGCTAGCTGAAGGACGGCTTTCACTCACACTTATCTCTCAAACTTAGCATGTGGAGAGGCGTTCGTTCATCTAGCACAAAGGAATGGGTTGCAGGAGAAACTTTTACTCTAGTCTCTCAGTGTGTTTCCAAGTGTCGGTTTGAAGTTTCTTCATTTTACACTTTAAAACCGAGTTGGAGCTATTACCACCACATATATAAGTAAGGAGTGAATTTTTCAACTGAAAAAAACTTTGTGTTTCCAACAAGCTAGGTGAAGGACGGCTTTCACACACACTTATCTCTCAGAACTTAGCATGTGGAGAGTCGTTCGTTCATCTAGCACAAAGGGAACGGGTTGCAAGATACACAATTACTCTGGTTTCTCAGTGTGTTTCCAAGTGTCGGTTTGAAGTTCCTGCAGTTTTCACTGTAAAAACGAGTTGGAGCTAGTACCCTCCCTTTATGTATGTATGGATTGGAGTTTGCAACTTAGAAGGAACTTTGTGTTCCCAACAATCAAGTTGAAGCACGGCTTTCACACACACTTATCTCTCAGAACTTAGCATTTGGAGAGACGTTTGTTCAATTAGCACAAAGGGAACGGGTTGCAAGACAAAGTTATACTCAGGTTTCTCAGTCTGTTTCGTAATTCCTGTTTGAATTTCCTCCAGATTTCACTGTAAAAGCGAGTTGGAGTTAGTACCTCCCCATATATATGTATGGAGTGGAGTTTGCAACTGAAAAGGAACTTTGTGTTCCCAACAAGCTTGGTGAAGGTCAGCTTTCACTGACACTTATCTCTCAGAACTTAGTATGTGGAGAGGCGTTCGTTCATCTAGCACAAAGGGAACGGGTTGCAGGTGAAACTTTTACTCTGGTTTCTCAGTGTGTTTCCTAGTGTCGGTTTGAAGTTTCTTCATTTTACACTGTAAAACCGAGTTGGAGTTATTACCACCCCATATATATGTATGGAGTGTATTTTTCAACTGAAAGAAATTATGTGTTCCCAAGAAGCTAGGTTAAGGACGGCTTTCACACAAACTTATGTCTCAGAAATGAGCATGTGTAGAGACGTTCGTACATCTTGCACAAAGGAAACGGTTTGCAGGAGAAAGTTGTTCTCTGATTTCTCAGTGTGTTTCCTAGAGCTGGTGAAGTTCCTGCAGTTTTCATTGTAAAACCGAGTTGGAGCTTGTACCTTCCCATATATAATTATGCAATGGTGTTTGAAACCTAAAAGAAACTTTGTGTTCCCAACATGCTAGTATAAGGACGGTTTTCACACCCAATTGTCTCTCGAACTGAGCATGTGGAGAGACGTTCGTTCATCTAGCACAAAGGGAATGGGTTGCAGGAGAAACTTTCTCTGTTTTCTCTGTGTGTTTCCTAGTGCCGGTTATAAATTCCTGCAGTTCTCAATGTAAAACAGAGGTGGAGCTAGTACCTCCCCATATATATGTATGGAGTGGAGTTTGCAACTGAAAAGAAACTTTGTGTTCCCAACAAGGTATGTGAATGATGGCTTTCTCACACACTTATGACTCAGTACTGAGCATGTGGAGAGACGTTCGTTCATCTAGCACGAAGGGAACGGGTTGCAGAAAAATTTTTTTCTTTGGTTTCTTAGTCTGTTTCCTAGTGCCGGTTTGTTGTTCCTGCATATACCACTGTAAAAACGTGTTGGAGCTAGTACCTTCTCATATATATTTATGGATTGGAGTTGGCAACTGAAATAAACTTTGTGTTCCTAACATGAAAGTTGAATTACGGCTTTCACACACACTTATCTCTCAGAACTGAGCATGTGGAGAGACGTTCGTTCATCTAGCACAAAGGGAACGTGTTGCAGGAGAAACTTTTACCCTGATTTCTCAGTCTGTTTTCTAGTGCCGGTTTCAATTTCCTGAAGTTTCACTGTAAAGAGTGTTGGAGCTATTACCTCCCCATGTATTTGTATGGAGGGGAGATTGCAACTGAATAGAACTTTTTGTTCCCAACAAGCAAGCTGAAGGACGGCTTTCACAAACACTTATCTCTCATAACTGAGCATGTGGAGGGACGTTGTTTCATCTAGCACAAAAAACGTGTTGTAGAGGGAATGTTTTCTCTGGAATTTCAGTGTGTTTCCTAGTGCTGGTTTGAAGTTCCTGCAGTTTTCACTGTAAAACCGAGTTGGTGCTAGTTCCTCACCATATATATGTATGGAGTGGGGTTTGTAACCTAAAAGAATCTTTGAGTTCCCAACAAGCTAGTTGAAGGACGGCTTTCACACAGAATTATTTTTCAGAACAGAGAATGTAGAGTGATGTTCATTATATAGCACAAAGGGAACGGGTTGCAGGAGAAATATTCTCTCCTCTTTCTCAGTCTGTTTCCTAGAGCCGGTTTGAAGTTCCTGCAGTTTTCAGTGTAAAACCGAGTTGGAGCTTGTTCCTCCCAGTATATATATATGGAGTGGAGGCTGCAACTGAAAAGAAACTTTGTGTTCCCTACAAGGTAGGGGAATTAAGGCTTTCACACACAATTATCTCTCAGAACTGAGCATGTGGAGAGACGTTCGTTCATCTAGCACATGGGAAATTGTTGCAGGGGAAATTTTACTCTTGATTCTCAGTGTATTTCCTATTGTCGGTTATAAGTTCCTGCAGTTTTCACTGTAAAACAGAGTTGGAGCTAGTACCTCCCCATATTTATGTATGGAGTTGTGTTTGCACCTGAAAGAAACATTGTGTTCCCAACAAGCTAGGTGAAGGATGGCTTTCACACACAATTATATCTATGAACTGAGAATGTAGAGAGATGTTCATTCATCTAAATCAAAGGAAAGTGTTTCAGGGGAAACTTTTTCTCTGTTTTCTCTGTGTGTTTCCTAGTGCCGGTATTAAGTTCCTGCAGTTTTCACTGTAAAACCGTGTTGGATCTAGTACCTACCCATATATATGTATGCAGTGGTGTTTGCAACTGAAAAGAATCTTTGTGTTCCCAACAACCTAGGTGAAGTACGGCTTTCACACACACGTATCCCTCAGAACTGAGCATGTGGAGAGACGTTCGTTCATCTAGCACAAAGGGAACGGGCTTCAGGAAAAGTTTTACTCTGGTTCCTCACTGTGTTTCCTAGTGCTGGCTTGAACTTCCTGCAGTTTCACTGTAAAAGAGTGTTGGATTTAGTACCTCCCCATATATATGTATGGAATGGAGTTTGCCACTGAAAAGAAACTTTGTGTTCCCAACTAGTTAGGTGAGGTAAAGTTTTCACACGCACTTTTCTCTCAGAAATGAGCATGTGGAGAGACATTCGCTCATCTAGCACAAAGAGAACGAGTTGCACGGGAAACTTTTACTCTGGATTCTCAGTCTGTTTCCTAGTGCCGGTTTGAAGTTCCTGCAGTTTTCACTATAAAACCGTTTTGGAGCTCGTTCTTCCCGATATATATTTATGGAGTGGAGTTTGCAACTGAAAAGAAACATTGTTTTCCCAACAAGCTATTTGAAGGACGGATTTCTCACACACTTATCAGTCAGAACTTAGCCTGTGGAGAGACATTCGTTCATCTAGCACAAATGGAACCGGTTGCAGGAGAAACTTTTACACTGGATAGTCTCTTCCCTAGTGCCGGTTTGAATTTCCTGCAGTTTTCACTGTAAAACCGAATTGGTGCTTGTACCTCCCCGTTTGTATATATGGATTGGTGATCCGAACTGAAAAGAAACTTTATGATCCGAACAAGAAACTTGAAGGACTCATTTCACACACACTTATCTCTGAGAACTGAGCAGGCTGAGAGACGATCGTTCATATAGCACAAAGGGAACGGGTTGCAGGGGAATCTTTACTCTGGTTTCTCAGTGTGTTTCCTAGTGTCGGGTTGAAAATCCTGCAGTTGTCACTGTAAAACCGAGTTGGAGGTAGTACCTCCCCATATATATGTATTGTGTGGAGTTGCAAATGAAAAGAAACTTTGTGTTCCCAACAACCTAGTTGAGTTAAGGCTTTCACATGCACTTATCTCTCAAAACTGAGCATGTGGAGAGACGTTCGTTCATCTACCAAATAAAACGGGCTTCAGAAGAAATTTTTACTCTGGTTCCTCACTGTGTTTCCAAGTGCCGGCTTGAATTTCCTGCAGTTTTCACTGTAAAATCGAGTTGGAGCTAGTTCCTCCCCATAAAATTTATGGACTGGAATTTGAAACTGAAAAGAAACTTTTTTCCCAACAAGCAAGTTAAAGTACGGCTTTCACAGACACTTATCTCTCAGAACCGGGCATGTGGAGAGACATTAATTAACCTAGCACAAAGGGACCTGGTTGCAGGAGAACTTTTACTCTGGTTTCTCAGTCTGTTCCCTAGTGCCGGTTTGATGTTCCTGCAGTATACACTGTAAAACCGATTTGGAGCTTTTACCTCCCCATTTATATGTATGGAGAGGTGTTTGCAACTTAAATGTAACTATCTGTTCCCAAGAAGCTAGGTGAAGGACGGCTTTCACACACACTTTTCTGTCCGAAATGAGCATGTGGAGAGACTTTCATTCATCTAGCAAAAAGGGAACAGTTTGCAGGAGAAACATTTACTCTGGTCTCTCAGTGTATTTCCTAGTGTCAGTTTGAATTTCCTGCAGTTTTCACTGTAAAAACCGAGTTGGAGCTAGTTCCTCCCCATAAAAATTTATGGACTGGAATTTGAAACTGAAAAGAAACTTTTTTTCCCAACAAGCAAGGTAAAGGATGGCTTTCTCTGACACTTATCTCTCAGAACCGGGCATTTGGAGAGACATTCATTAACCTAGAACCAAGGGACCTGGTTGCAGGAGAAACTTTTACTCTGGTTTCCAAGTCTGTTCCCTAGTGCCGGTTTGATGTTCCTGCATTATACACTGTAAAACCGATTTGGAGATTTTACCTCCCCATTTATGAGTATGGAGTGGATTTGGCAACTTAAATGTAACTTTCTGTTCCCAAGAAGCTAGGTGAAGGACGGCTTTCACACACATTTTTCTGTCAGAAATGAGCATGTGGAGAGACTTTCATTCATCTAGCAAAAAGGGAACATTTTGCAGGAGAAACATTACTCTGGTCTCTCAGTGTATTTCCTAGTGTCAGTTTGAAGTTCCTGCAGTTTTCCCTGTAAAACCGAGTTGGAGCTAGTACCTCCCCATATATATGTATGGATTGGGGATTGCAACTTAAAAGAATCTTTGTGTTCCCAAAAAGCAAGGTGAAGGACGGCTTTAACACACACTTATCTATCAGAACTGAGCATTTGGTGAGACGTTTGTTCATTTAGCACAAAGGGAATGGTTTTCAAGGGAAAGTTTTACTCTGGTTTTTCAGTCTGTTTCTTACTTCTTGTTTGAAGTTCCTCCAGCTTTCTCTGTAACCCGATTTGGAGTTTGTACCTCCCCATATTTATGTATGGAGTGGAGTTTGCAACTGAAAAGGAACTTTGTGTTCCCATCAAGCTAGGTGAAGGACGGCTTTCACTCACACTTATCTCTCAGAACTTAGAATGTGGAGAGGCGTTCGTTCATCTAGCTCAATGGGAACGGGTTGCAGGAGAAACTTTTACTCTGGTTTCTCAGTGTGTTTCCTAGTGTCGGTATGAAGTTTCTTCATTTTACACTGTAAAACCGAGTTGGAGCTATTACCACCCCATATATATGTATGGAGTGTATTTTTCAACAGAAAGAAACTTTGTGTTCCCAACAAGCTATTTGAAGGACGCTTTTCACACACAGTTATCTCTCAGAACTTAGCATGTGGAGAGGCGTACGTTCATCTAGCACAAAGGGAACGGGTTGCAGGATAAACTTTTACACTGGTTTCTCAGTGTGTTTCCTAGTGTCGGTTTGAAGTTCCTGTAGTTTTCCCTGTAAAACCGAGTTGGAGCTAGTACCTCCCCATATATATGTTTGGATTGGGGATTGCAACTTAAAGAATCTTTGTGTTCCCAAAAAGCAAGGTGAAGGACGGCTTTAACACACACTTATCTATCAGAACTGAGCATTTGGAGAGACGTTTGTTCATTTAGCACAAAGGGAATCGTTTTCAAGGGAAAGTTTTACTCTGGTTTTTCAGTCTGTTTCTTACTTCTTGTTTGAAGTTCCTCCAGCTTTCTCTGTAAACCCGATTTGGAGTTTGTACCTCCCCATATTTATGTATGGAGTGGAGTTTGCAACTGAAAAGGAACTTTGTGTTCCCAACAAGCTAGGTGAAGGACGGCTTTCACTCACACTTATCTCTCAGAATTTAGAATGTGGAGAGGCGTTCTTTCATCTAGCTCAATGGGAACGGGTTGCAGGAGAAACTTTTACTCTGGTTCTCAGTGTGTTTCCTAGTGTCGGTATGAAGTTTCTTCATTTTACACTGTAAAACCGAGTTGGAGCTATTACCACCCCATATATATGTATGGAGTGTATTTTTCAACTGAAAGAAATTATGTGTTCCCAAGAAGCTAGGTTAAGGACGGCTTTCACACAAACTTATGTCTCAGAACTGAGCATGTGCAGAGACGTTCGTACATCTTGCAGAAAGGAAACGTTTTGCAGGAGAAAGTTTTCTCTGATTTCTCAGTGTGTTTCCTAGTGCTGGTGAATTTCCTGCAGTTTTCATTTTAAAACAGAGTTGGAGCTTGTACCTCCCCATATATAATTATGCAATGGTGTTTGAAACCTAAAAGAAACTTTGTGTTCCCAACATGCTATATAAGGACGGTTTTCACACCCAATTGTCTCTCGAACTGAGCATGTGGAGAGACGTTCGTTCATATAGCACAAAGGGAACGGGTTTGCAGGAGAAACTTTCTCTGTTTTCTCTTTGTGTTTCCTAGTGCCGGTTTAAATTCCTGCAGTTTTCAATGTAAAACACAGGTGGAACTAGTACCTCCCCATATATATGTATGGAGTGGTGATTGCAACTGAAAAGAAACATTGTGTTCCAAACAAGGTAGGTGAATGATGGCTTTCTCACACACTTATGACTCAGTACTGAGCATGTGGAAAGACTTTCGTTCATCTAGCTCGAAGGGAACGGGTTGCAGAAAAACATTTTCTTTGGTTTCTTAGTCTGTTTCCTAGTGCCGGTTTGATATTCCTGCATAAACCACTGTAAAAACGTGTTGGAGCTAGTACCTCCTCATATATATTTATGGATTGGAGTTGGCAACTGAAATAAACTTTGTGTTCCTAATATGAAAGTTGAAGTACGGCTTTCACACACACTTATCTCTCAGAACTGAGCATGTGGAGAGACGTTCGTTCATCTAGCACAAAGGGAACGTGTTGCAGGAGAAACTTTTACCCTGATTTCTCAGTCTGTTTTTTAGTGCCAGTTTGAATTTCCTGAAGTTTTCACTGTAAAGAGTGTTGGAGCTATTACCTCCCCATGTATTTGTATGGAGGGGAGATTGCAACTGAATAGAACTTTTTGTTCCCAACAAGCAAGCTGAAGGACGGCTTTCACAAACACTTATCTCTCATAACTGAGCATGTGGAGGGACGTTGTTTCATCTAGCACAAAAGAACGTGTTGTAGAGGGAATGTTTTCTCTGGAATTTCAGTGTGTTTCCTAGTGCTGGTTTGAAGTTCCTGCAGTTTTCACTGTAAAACCGAGTTGGTGCTAGTTCCTCACCATATATATGTATGGAGTGGGGTTTGTAACCTAAAAGAATCTTTGAGATCCCAACAAGCTAGTTGAAGGACGGCTTTCACACAGAATTATTTTTCAGAACTGAGAATGTAGAGTGATGTTCATTATATAGCACAAAGCGAACGGGTTGCAGGAGAAATATTCTCTCCTCTTTCTCAGTCTGTTTCCTAGAGCCGGTTTGAAGTTCCTGCAGTTTTCACTGTAAAACCGAGTTGGAGCTAGTTCCTCCCAGTATATATATATGGAGTGGAGGCTGCAACTGAAAATAAAATTTGTGTTCCCTACAAGGTAGGGGAATTAAGGCTTTCACACACAATTATCTCTCAGAACTGAGCATGTGGAGAGACGTTCGTTCATCTAGCACATGGGAAAATGTTGCAGGGGAAATTTTACTCTTGATTCTCAGTGTATTCCCTATTGTTGGTTATAAGTTCCTGCAGTTTTCACTGTAAAACAGAGTTGGAGCTAGTACCTCCCCATATTTATGTAAGGAGTGGTGTTTGCAACTGAAAAGAAACATTGTGTTCCCAACAAGCTAGGTGAAGGACGGCTTTCACACACAATTCTCTCTATGAACTGACTATGTAGAGAGATGTTCATTCATTTAAAACAAAGGGAACGGGTTGCAAGAGAAGATTTACACTGGTTTCCAGTCTGTTTCGTACTTCCTGTTTGAAGTTCCTCCAGCTTACACTGTAAAACCGAGTTGGAGTTAGTACCGCCCCATATATATGTATGGATTGGAGATTGCAACTGATAAGGAACTTTGTGTTCCCAACAAGCTATGTGAAGGACGGCTTTCACTCACACATATCTCTCAACCTTAGCATGTGGAGAGGCGTTCGTTCATCTAGCACAAAGGGAACGGGTTGCAAGAGAAACTTTTACTCTGGTCTCTCAGTGTGTTTCCTAGTGTCGGTTTGAAGTTCCTGCAGTTTTCAGTGTTAAACCGAGTTGGAGCTAGTACCTCCCCATATATATGTATGGAATGGAGTTTGCCACTGAAAAGAAACTTTGTGTTCCCAACAAGCAAGTTGAAGCACGGCTTTCACACACACTTATCTCTCAAAACTTAGCATTTGGAGAGACGTTTGTTCAATTAGCACAAAGGGAACAGGTTGCAAGGGAAAGGTATAGTCTGGTTTCTCAGTCTGTTTCGTAATTCCTGTTTGAAATTCCTCCAGCTTTCACTGTAAAACCGAGTTGGGTTAGTACCTCCCCATATATATGCATGGAGTGGAGTTTGTAAATGAAAAGAAACTTTGTGTTCCTAACAAGCTAGGTGATGGACGGCTTTCACAAACACTTATCTCTCAGAACTGAGCATTTGGAGAGACGTTTGTTCATTTAGCACAAAGGGAACGGGTTGCAAGAGAAAGTTTTACTCTGGTTTCTCAGTCTGTTTCGTACTTCCTGTTTGAAGTTCCTCCAGCTTTCACTGTAAAACCGAGTTGGAGCTAGTACCTCCCCATATATATGTATGGATTGGAGATTGCAACTGAAAAGAATCTTTGTGTTCCCAAAAAGCAAGGTGAAGGACGGCTTTCACACACACTTATCTCTCAGAACTGAGCATTTGGAGGGACGTTTGTTCATTTAGCACAAAGGGAACGGGTTGCAAGAGAAAGTTTTACTCTGGTTTCAAAGTCTGTTTCGTACTTCCTGTTTGAAGTTCCTCCAGCTTTCTCTGTAAACCCGAGTTGGAGTTTCTACCTCCCAATATATATGTATGGAGTGGAGATTGCAACTGAAAAGGAAGTTTGTGTTCCCAACAAGCTAGGTGATGGACGGCTTTCACTCACACTTACCTCGCAGAACTTAGCATGTGGAGAGGCGTTCGTTCATCTAGCTCAATGGGAACGGGTTGCAGGAGAAACTTTTACTCTGGTTTCTCAGTGTGTTTCCTAGTGTCGGTATGAAGTTTCTTCATTTTACACTGTAAAACCGAGTTGGAGCTATTACCACCCCATATATATTTATGTAGTGTATTTTTCAACAGAAAAAAAGTTTGTGTTCCCAGCAAGCTATTTGAAGGACGCTTTTCACACACACTTATCTCTCAGAACTTAGCATGTGTAGAGGCGTTCGTTCATCTAGCACAAATGGAACGGGTTTCAGGGAAATATTTTACTCTGGTTCCTCACTGTGTTTCCTAGTGCTGGTTTGAACTTCCTGCAGTTTCACTGTTAAACATTGTTGGAGTTAGTACCTCCCCATATATATGTATGGAATTGGAGTTTGCCACTGAAAAGAAACTTTGTGTTCCCAACAACCTAGGTGAAGTACGGCATTCAAACACATGTATCCCTCATAACTGAGCATGTGGAGAGACGTTCGTTCATCTAGCACAAATGGAACGGGTTTCAGGGAAATATTTTACTCTGGTTCCTCACTGTGTTTCCTAGTGCTGGTTTGAACTTCCTGCAGTTTCACTGTTAAACATTGTTGGAGTTAGTACCTCCCCATTATATATGTATGGAATGGAGTTTGCCACTGAAAAGAAACTTTGTGTTCCCAACTAGTTAGGTGAGGTAAGGTTTTCACACGCACTTATCTCTCAGAAATGAGCATGTGGAGAGACATTCGTTCATCTAGCACAAAGAGAACCAGTTGCACGAGTAACTTTTACTCTGGTTTCTCAGTCTGTTTCCTAGTGCCGGTTTGAAGTTCCTGCAGTTTTCACTATAAAACCGTGTTGGAGCTCCGTTCCTCCCGATATATATTTATTGATTGGAGTTTGCAACTGAAAAGAAACTTTGTTTTCCCATCAAGCTATTTGAAGCACGGATTTCACACACACGTTATCAGTCAGAACTGAGCCTGTGGAGAGACATTCGTTCATCTAGCACAAATGGAACAGGTTGCAGGAGAAACTTTTACACTCGATTCTCTGTCTGTTCCCTAGTGCCGGTTTGAATTTCCTGCAGTTTTCACTGTAAAACCGAATTGGTGCTTGTACCTCCCCATTTATATATATGGATTGGTGTTTTGCAACTTAAAGTAACTTTTTGTTCCCAAGAAGCTAAGTGAAGAACGGCTTTCACACACACATATCCTCAGACCTGGGCATGTTAAGAGACTTTCGTTCATCTAGCAGAAAGGGAACGGGTTTCAGGAGAAACTTTTGCTAAGTTTTCTCAGTCGTGTTTCTAGTGCCGGTTTGAATTTCCTGAAGTTTTTCACTGTAAAACAGTGTTGGAGCTAGTACATCCCCATATATTTGTATGGAGGGGAGAATGCAACTGAATAGAACTTTGTGTTCCCAACAAGCAAGCTGAAGGACGGCTTTCTCAAACACTTATCTCTCATAACTAAGCATGTGGAGGGACGTTGGTTCATCTAGCACAAAGGGAACGTGTTGTAGAGGGAACGTTTTCTCTGGAATTTCAGTGTGTTTCCTAGTGCTGGCTTGAAGTTCCTGCAGTTTTCACTGTAAAACCGAGTTGGTGCTAGTTCCTCACCATATATATGTATGGAGTGGTGTTTGTAACCTAAAGAAACTTTGTGTTCCCAACAAGCTATTTGAAGACTGCTTTCACACAGAATTATTTTCAGACTGAGCATGTGGAGTGATGTTCGTTATATGGCACAAAGGGAACGGTTGCAAGAGATACATTCTCTAATCTTTCTCAGTCTGTTTCCTAGAGCCGGTTTGAAGTTCCTGCAGTTTTCACTGTAAAAACCGAGTTGGAGCTAGTTCCTCCCCCAAAAAATTTATGGACTGATATTTGAAACTTAAAAGAAACTTTTTTCCCAACAAGCAAGGTAAAGGACGGCTTTCACAGACACTTATCTCTCAGAACCGGGCATGTGGAGAGACATTCATTAACCTAGCACAAAGGGACCTGGTTGCTTGAGAAACTTTTACTCTGGTTTCTCAGTCTGTTCCCTATTGCCGGTTTGATGTTCGTGCTGTATACACTGTAAAACCGATTTGGAGCTTTTACCTCCCCATTTATATGTATGGAGTGGAGTTTGCAACTTAAATGTAACTTTCTGTTCCCAAGAAGTTAGGTGAAGGACGGCTTTCACACACACATATCTGTCAGAAATGAGCATGTGGAGAGACTTTCATTCATCTAGCAAATAGGGAACAGTTTGCAGCAGAAACTTTACTCTGGTCTCTCAGTGTATTTCCTAGTGTCAGTTTGAAGTTCCTGCAGTTTTCACTGTAAAACCGAGTTGGAGCTTGTACCTCCCCATATATATGTATGGATTGGACATTTCAACTGAAAAGAATCTTTGTGTTCCCAAAAAGCAAGGTGAAGGACGGCTTTCACACACACTTATCTCTCAGAACTGAGCATTTGGAGGGACGTTTTTTCATTTAGCACAAAGGGAACGGGTTGCAAGAGAAAGTTTTACTCTGGTTTCTCAGTCTGTTTCGTACTTCCTGTTTGAAGTTCCTCCAGCTTTCTCTGTAAACTTGAGTTGGAGTTTGTACCTCCCAATATATATGTATGGAGTGGAGTTTGCAACTGAAAAGAAACTTTGTGTTCCCAACAAGCTAGGTGAAGGACGGCTTTCACTCACAATTATCTCTCAGAACTTAGCATGTGGAGAGGCGTTCATTAATCTAGCTCAATGGGAACGGTTTGCAGGTGAAACTTTTACTCTGGTTTCTCATTGTGTTTCCTAGTGTCGGTATGAAGTTTCTTCATTTTACACTGTAAAACCGTGTTGGAGCTATTACCACCCCATATATATGTATGTAGTGTATTTTTCAACAGAAAGAAACTTTGTGTTCCCAACAAGGTATTTGAAGGACGCTTTTCACACACAGTTATCTCTCAGAACTTAGCATGTGTAGAGGCGTTCGTTAATCTAGCACAAAGGGAACGGTTGCAGGATAAACATTTACACTGGTTCTCAGTGTGTTTCCTAGTGTCGGTTTGAAGTTCCTGTAGTTTTCACTGTAAAACCGAGTTGGAGCTAGTACCCTCCCCATATATATGTATGGATTGGAGTTTACAACTGAAAAGAAACTTTGTGTTCCCAACAACCTAGGTGAAGTACGGCATTCACACACATGTATCCCTCAGAACTGAGCATGTGGAGAGACGTTCGTTCATCTAGCACAAATGGAACTGGCTTCAGGGAAATATTTTACTCTGGTTCCTCAATGTGTTTCCTAGTGCTGGCTTGAACTTCCTGCAGTTTCTCTGTAAAATATTGTTGGAGTTAGTACCTCCCCATATATATGTATGGAATGGAGTTTGCCACTGAAAAGAAACTTTGTGTTCCCAACTAGTTAGGGAGGTAAGGATTTCACACGCACTTATCTCTCAGAAATGAGCATGTGGAGAGTCATTCGTTCATCTAGCACAAAGAGAACGAGTTGCACGTGTAACTTTTACTTTGGTTTCTCAGTCTGTTTCCTAGTGCCGGTTTGAAGTTCCTGCATTTTTCAATATAAAACCGTGTTGGAGCTCGTTCCTCCTGATATATATTTATGGAGTGGATTTTGCAACTGAAAAGAAACTTTGTTTTCCCATCAAGCTATTTGAAGGACGGATTTCACACACACTTATCAGTCAGAACTGAGCCTGTGGAGAGACATTCGTTCATCTAGCACAAATGGAACAGGTTGCAGGAGAAACTTTTACACTCGATTCTCTGTCTGTTCCCTAGTGCCGGTTTGAATTTCCTGCAGGTTTTCACTGTAAAACCGAATTGGTGCTTGCACCTCCCCATTTATATATATGGATTGGTGTTTGTAACTTAAAGTAACTTTTTGTTCCCAAGAAGCTAATTGAAGGACGGCTTTCACACACACTATCCCTCAGACCTGAGCATGATAAGAGACTTTCGTTCATCTAGCAGAAAGTAACGGGTTTCAGGAGAAACTTTTGCTAAGTTTTCTCAGTCTGTTTTTCAAGTGCCGGTTTGAAGTTCCTGCATTTTCACTGTAAAACCGTGTTGGAGCTAGTACCCTCCTCATATATATGTATGGATTGGAATTTGCAACTGAAAAGAAACTTTGTGTTTCAACAAGATAGCTGAAGGACAGCTTTCACACACACTTATCTCTCAAAACTGAGCATGTGGAGAGACGTTCGTTCATCTAGCACAAAGGGAACGTGTTGCAGGAGAAACTTTTACCCTGATTTCTCAGTCTGTTTTCTAGCGCCGGTTTGAATTTCCTGAAGTTTTCACTGTAAAACAGTGTTGGAGCTAGTACCTCCCCATATATTTGTATGGAGGGGAGATTGCAACTGAATAGAACTTTGTGTTCCCAACAAGCAAGCTGAAGGACGGCTTTCACAAACACTTATCTCTCATAACTGAGCATGTGGAGGGACGTTGGATCATCTAGCATAAAGGGAACGTGTTGTAGAGGGAACGTTTTCTCTGGAATTTCAGTGTGTTTCTTAGTGCTGGTTTGAAGTTCCTGCAGTTTTCACTGTAAAGCCGAGTTGGTGCTAGTTCCTCACCATATATATGTATGGAGTGGGGTTTGTAACCTAAAAGAAACTTTGTGTTCCCAACAAGCTAGTTGAAGGACGGCTTTCACGCAGAATTATCTTTCAGAACTGAGCATGTGGAGTGATGTTCGTTATATGGCACAAAGCGAACGGTTGCAGGAGTAAAATTCTCTCTTCTTTCTCAGTCTGTTTCCTAGAGCCGGTTTAAAGTTCCTGCAGTTTTCACTGTAAAACCGAGTTGGAGTTAGTTCCTCCCAGTATATATATAGGAGTGGTGGCTGCAAATGAAAAGGAACTTTGTGTTCCCTACAAGGTAGGGGAATTAAGGCTTTCACACACAATTATCTCTCAGATCTCAGCATGTAGAGAGACGTTCGTTCATCTGGTACATGGGAATTTGTTGCAGGGGAAATTTTACTCTTGATTCTCAGTGTATTTCCTATTGTCGGTTATAAGTTCCTGCAGTTTTCACTGTAAAACAGAGTTGGAGCTAGTACCTCCCCATATTTATGTATGAAGTGGTGTTTGCAACTGAAAACAAACATTGTGTTCCCAACAAGCTAGGTGAAGGAAGGCTTTCACACACAATTATCTCTATGAACTGTTCATGTAGAGAGATGTTCATTCATCTAAAACAAAGGGAACGGGTTGCAAGAGAAGATTTACTCCGATTTCTCAGTCTGTTTCGTACTTCCTGTTTGAAGTTCCTCCAGCTTAGACTGTAAAACCGAGTTGGAGTTAGTACCTCCCCATATATATGTATGGAGTGGAGTTTGCAACTGAAAAGAACTTTGTGTTCCCAACAAGCTAGCTGAAGGACGGCTTTCACTCACACTTATCTCTCAAACTTAGCATGTGGAGAGGCGTTCGTTCATCTAGCACAAAGGAATGGGTTGCAGGAGAAACTTTTACTCTAGTCTCTCAGTGTGTTCCAAGTGTCTTTTTGAAGTTTCTTCATTTTACACTTTAAAACCGAGTTGGAGCTATTACCACCACAATATATAAGTAAGGAGTGAATTTTTCAACTGAAAAAAACTTTGTGTTTCCAACAAGCTAGGTGAAGGACGGCTTTCACACACACTTATCTCTCAGAACTTAGCATGTGGAGAGTCGTTCGTTCATCTAGCACAAAGGGAACGGGTTGCAAGATACACAATTACTCTGGTTTCTCAGTGTGTTTCCTAGTGTCGGTTTGAAGTTCCTGCAGTTTTCACTGTAAAACCGAGTTGGAGCTAGTACCTCCCTTTATGTATGTATGGATTGGAGTTTGCAACTTAGAAGGAACTTTGTGTTCCCAACAATCAAGTTGAAGCACGGCTTTCACACACACTTATCTCTCAGAACTTAGCATTTGGAGAGACGTTTGTTCAATTAGCACAAAGGGAACGGGTTGCAAGACAAAGTTATACTCAGGTTTCTCAGTCTGTTTCGTAATTCCTGTTTGAATTTCCTCCAGATTTCACTGTAAAAGCGAGTTGGAGTTAGTACCTCCCCATATATATGTATGGAGTGGAGTTTGCAACTGAAAAGGAACTTGTGTTCCCAACAAGCTTGGTGAAGGTCAGCTTTCACTGACACTTATCTCTCAGAACTTAGTATGTGGAGAGGCGTTCGTTCATCTAGCACAAAGGGAACGGGTTGCAGGTGAAACTTTTACTCTGGTTTCTCAGTGTGTTTCCTAGTGTCGGTTTGAAGTTTCTTCATTTTACACTGTAAAACCGAGTTGGAGTTATTACCACCCCATATATATGTATGGAGTGTATTTTTCACTGAAAGAAATTATGTGTTCCCAAGAAGCTAGGTTAAGGACGGCTTTCACACAACTTATGTCTCAGAAATGAGCATGTGTAGAGACGTTCGTACATCTTGCACAAAGGAAACGGTTTGCAGGAGAAAGTTGTTCTCCTGATTTCTCAGTGTGTTTCCTAGTGCTGGTGAAGTTCCTGCAGTTTTCATTGTAAAACCGAGTTGGAGCTTGTACCTTCCCATATATAATTATGCAATGGTGTTTGAAACCTAAAAGAAACTTTGTGTTCCCAACATGCTAGTATAAGGACGGTTTTCACACCCAATTGTCTCTCGAACTGAGCATGTGGAGAGACGTTCGTTCATCTAGCACAAAGGGAACGGGTTGCAGGAGAAACTTTCTCTGTTTTCTCTGTGTGTTTCCTAGTGCCGGTTATAAATTCTGCAGTTCTCAATGTAAAACAGAGGTGGAGCTAGTACCTCCCCCATATATATATTATGGAGTGGAGTTTGGCAACTGAAAAGAAACTTTGTGTTCCCAACAAGGTATGTGAATGATGGCTTTCTCACACACTTATGACTCAGTACTGAGCATGTGGAGAGACGTTCGTTCATCTAGCACGAAGGGAACGGGTTGCAGAAAAATTTTTTTCTTTGGTTTCTTAGTCTGTTTCCTAGTGCCGGTTTGTTGTTCCTGCATATACCACTGTAAAAACGTGTTGGAGCTAGTACCTTCTCATATATATTTATGGATTGGAGTTGGCAACTGAAATAAACTTTGTGTTCCTAACATGAAAGCTGAATTACGGCTTTCACACACACTTATCTCTCATAACTGAGCATGTGGAGAGACGTTCGTTCATCTAGCACAAAGGGAACGTGTTGCAGGAGAAACTTTTACCCTGATTTCTCAGTCTGTTTTCTAGTGCCGGTTTCAATTTCCTGAAGTTTTCACTGTAAAGAGTGTTGGAGCTATTACCTCCCCATGTATTTGTATGGAGGGGAGATTGCAACTGAATAGAACTTTTTGTTCCCAACAAGCAAGCTGAAGGACGGCTTTCACAAACACTTATCTCTCATAACTGAGCATGTGGAGGGACGTTGTTTCATCTAGCACAAAAAACGTGTTGTAGAGGGAATGTTTTCTCTGGAATTTCAGTGTGTTTCCTAGTGCTGGTTTGAAGTTCCTGCAGTTTTCACTGTAAAACCGAGTTGGTGCTAGTTCCTCACCATATATATGTATGGAGTGGGGTTTGTAACCTAAAAGAATCTTTGAGTTCCCAACAAGCTAGTTGAAGGACGGCTTTCACACAGAATTATTATTCAGAACTGAGAATGTAGAGTGATGTTCATTATATAGCACAAAGGGAACGGGTTGCAGGAGAAATATTCTCTCCTCTTCTCAGTCTGTTTCCTAGAGCCGGTTTGAAGTTCCTGCAGTTTTCAGTGTAAAACCGAGTTGGAGCTTGTTCCTCCCAGTATATATATGGAGTGGAGGCTGCAACTGAAAAGAACTTTGTGTTCCCTACAAGGTAGGGGAATTAAGGCTTTCACCACACAATTATCTCTCAGAACTGAGCATGTGGAGAGACGTTCGTTCATCTAGCACATGGGAAATTGTTGCAGGGGAAATTTTACTCTTGATTCTCAGTGTATTCCTATTGTCGGTTATAAGTTCTGCAGTTTTCACTGTAAAACAGAGTTGGAGCTAGTACCTCCCATATTTATTATGGATTGTGTTTGCACCTGAAAAGAAACATTGTGTTCCCAACAAGCTAGGTGAAGGACGGCCTTCACACACAATTATATCTATGAACTGAGAGGTAGAGAGATGTTCATTCATCTAAATCAAAGGGAAAGTGTTTCAGGGGAAACTGTTTCTCTGTTTTCTCTGTGGTGTTCCTAGTGCCGGTATTAAGTTCCTGCAGTTTTCACTGTAAAACCGTGTTGGATCTAGTACCTACCCATATATATGTATGCAGTGGTGTTTGCAACTGAAAAGAATCTTTGTGTTCCCAACAACCTAGGTGAAGTACGGCTTTCACACACACGTATCCCTCAGAACTGAGCATGTGGAGAGACGTTCGTTCATCTAGCACAAAGGGAACGGGCTTCAGGAAAAGTTTTACTCTGGTTCCTCACTGTGTTTCCTAGTGCTGGCTTGAACTTCCTGCAGTTTCACTGTAAAAGAGTGTTGGATTTAGTACCTCCCCATATATATGTATGGAATGGAGTTTGCCACTGAAAGAAACTTTGTGTTCCCAACTAGTTAGGTGAGGTAAGGTTTTTCACACGCACTTTTCTCTCAGAAATGAGCATGTGGAGAGACATTCGCTCATCTAGCACAAAGAGAACGAGTTGCACGGGAAACTTTTACTCTGGATTCTCAGTCTGTTTCCTAGTGCCGGTTTGAAGTTCCTGCAGTTTTCACTATAAAACCGTTTTGGAGCTCGTTCTTCCCGATATATATTTATGGAGTGGAGTTTGCAACTGAAAAGAAACATTGTTTTCCCAACAAGCTATTTGAAGGACGGATTTCTCACACACTTATCAGTCAGAACTTAGCCTGTGGAGAGACATTCGTTCATCTAGCACAAATGGAACCGGTTGCAGGAGAAACTTTTACACTGGATAGTCTCTTCCCTAGTGCCGGTTTGAATTTCCTGCAGTTTTCACTGTAAAACCGAATTGGTGCTTGTACCCCCCGTTTGTATATATGGATTGGTGATCCGAACTGAAAAGAAACTTTATGATCCGAACAAGAAACTTGAAGGACTCATTTCACACACACTTATCTCTGAGAACTGAGCAGGCTGAGAGACGATCGTTCATATAGCACAAAGGGAACGGGTTGCAGGGGAATCTTTACTCTGGTTTCTCAGTGTGTTTCCTAGTGTCGGATTGAAAATCCTGCAGTTGTCACTGTAAAACCGAGTTGGAGGTAGTACCTCCCCATATATATGTATTGTGTGGAGTTTGCAAATGAAAAGAAACTTTGTGTTCCCAACAACCTAGTTGAGTTAAGGCTTTCACATGCACTTATCTCTCAAAACTGAGCATGTGGGAGACGTTCGTTCATCTACCAAATAAAACGGGCTTCAGAAGAAATTTTTACTCTGGTTCCTCACTGTGTTTCCAAGTGCCGGCTTGAATTTCCTGCAGTTTTCACTGTAAATCGAGTTGGAGCTAGTTCCTCCCCATAAAAATTTATGGACTGGAATTTGAAACTGAAAAGAAACTTTTTTTCCCAACAAGCAAGTTAAAGTACGGCTTTCACAGACACTTATCTCTCAGAACCGGGCATGTGGAGAGACATTAATTAACCTAGCACAAAGGGACCTGGTTGCAGGAGAACTTTTACTCTGGTTTCTCAGTCTGTTCCCTAGTGCCGGTTTGATGTTCCTGCAGTATACACTGTAAAACCGATTTGGAGCTTTTACCTCCCCATTTATATGTATGGAGAGGTGTTTGCAACTTAAATGTAACTATCTGTTCCCAAGAAGCTAGGTGAAGGACGGCTTTCACACACACTTTTCTGTCCGAAATGAGCATGTGGAGAGACTTTCATTCATCTAGCAAAAAGGGAACAGTTTGCAGGAGAAACATTTACTCTGGTCTCTCAGTGTATTTCCTAGTGTCAGTTTGAATTTCCTGCAGTTTTCACTGTAAAACCGAGTTGGAGCTAGTTCCTCCCCATAAAAATTTATGGACTGGAATTTGAAACTGAAAAGAAACTTTTTTTCCCAACAAGCAAGGTAAAGGATGGCTTTCTCTGACACTTATCTCTCAGAACCGGGCATTTGGAGAGACATTCATTAACCTAGAACCAAGGGACCTGGTTGCAGGAGAAACTTTTACTCTGGTTTCCAAGTCTGTTCCCTAGTGCCGGTTTGATGTTCCTGCATTATACACTGTAAAACCGATTTGGAGATTTTACCTCCCCATTTATGAGTATGGAGTGGATTTGGCAACTTAAATGTAACTTTCTGTTCCCAAGAAGCTAGGTGAAGGACGGCTTTCACACACATTTTTCTGTCAGAAATGAGCATGTGGAGAGACTTTCATTCATCTAGCAAAAAGGGAACATTTTGCAGGAGAAACATTTACTCTGGTCTCTCAGTGTATTTCCTAGTGTCAGTTTGAAGTTCCTGCAGTTTCCCTGTAAAACCGAGTGGAGCTAGTACCTCCCATATATATGTATGGTTG
>NC_045703.1:75874445-75908673 GCF_009834535.1 Camelus ferus
AGAGTGGATTGTTGGAACAGGTATTCTAATTTCCGTCAGATCCAACGTAACCTTCACAGATGATGCATCTTGGGAATACATTGAGAGCGAAAAAATTTCCTTCATCTGCATTGCCATGATAAGGGAAATTTTGTGTGGGCACCAAAGCAAAAATGCAAAATCTGATGGACATTCTCAAACCCAAGTACTCTCCCTTCATCTCCTCTTTTATTGTCTTTAGGAAATTCTCCTGCGAAGATACAAACATTCCCACAGAATATCTCTTGAAATTATGGGGGGTTGCAATGCATCTTGCAGGTTTTTGTTACTAAAGGAAGGAGAGTGTGTGTGAAACAACCTCCTACCATTTAGTGATCATGTATATGTTGGAGCTGAAGAACCAATCCTACATCTAAATTGTGAGTGAGTCCATGCATTAAACCCCCTGTGAATTATCAAATTTCTCCCAACTGAACGTCTCGATCACACAAATTACCACATGCTGAAAGGACTACTTGGATAATGTGAAGCACATGTGTTAGCTGCACCCAGTCTTGGAAACCTGTTCCCACCTTAAAATTGAGCACATGTGGAAATTTTCTGTCTTCTGCCAGTTTTCAAACGTGAGGGTTTCGTCTTTGGTGTAAGAGCCTGTCTTCATTTTCCATTAGATTTCACTGCAACCTGACTTGCCTTCCTCAACTTCAGCCATGTTTAAAAGCATTCTAGCTGGGATGAAGTTATAGCGGGACAAAGGTTCTTGTGAGAGTATGTACTAGATAGGACGCCCTGTGTTCCACAATTTTTAGAATATTTCTCTCTTGGGAAACAATTTGGGTTCGGGCAAGTTGACGTGATCCAAGATTTTGGTACAAAAGGGCACGATGTCAAGAACTGTCCTTGCATACTTGGAATGGCCTTTCCACAAGTTCGGCCTCAGTATCCCAGCTTCTCCAGATTTTGCAATGTCCACAGAAGGCATCCAAGGGAAAAAGGACACAATGTTGCTGCTAGCAAATCTCTTGCAATTTAGGTCCACTTCAAACAATTCCTTTTCCTGTGTTACATTTCAGGAACAGAAATGCCATGGTATACTCCCTTCTTGGAAATTGTTGGCAAAAAAGGGATTTCATGTTTGGCCTGAGGTATCCTTCCATGTTTTGAAGGTACATCTGGCAAAGTGACATAAAGACACTTCATCTCAAGTGAGTCAACAGCAGCTCTTTTGAAATATATGAGGAATGCTGAATATCTGGGGCAGAGGAACCATTGTCAGCGTTAGATCAGGTGATATTCAATGTCTGAAACTTCCATATATAGAATACAATGTGGGACAGTTTTCATTGTTCTGCCTTGTTGGGGAAACATTGAATTTCACGGCCAGAAATGCGCCCTTTTGCACAATTCGGAAATGCCTCTGTTCATCATCCAATATAGATATTTTACTTCAGCCATTTTGAAGATTTCTCTAGGAAGAAAAGAATGAAAGAACACAGCTTGGAGGGTAATTTCTCATAAATGTGTCATTTGGTTCAATATATCCTATAACACTTCTCCATTTTGGATAAGGCATGTTTGAAAGAAAATCACTTAATCAAGTTTGTTGCAAGTCAGTGAATATTGGCCATTGAAAAACAGCTGTGTGTCAGTGTTCCACAAGTTCTTGGCTCCTATTCCACATGGAATCAGAGTTTTTCTCTTATGTTGAACAAATTTTATAAAAGAGAGAGAATGTGGAAAGCCATTTGTAGGAGAGTCCCTATCATCTTCGTCTACATGTATAGGACTTACCTACATGTTCACTGCTTGAAAAGTAATGGGTAAGAATGATTTCTGTCTTGTGCCTTTTTGGGGAAAATTGGGTTACTGTGAATGGGAATGACCCCAATGTCTCTGTTCTGAAACAGTTTCTCTCAAAGTGATCTTGAGGTGTCAAACTGAACCCAGCTTGAAATGGTTTCTGGAGAGCATGCTAACAAGGGTGGCAGACGAGGGAGAAGAACTCTTCCTACCCAGCCTATTGTTGTGAATCTTAGACAATTGTTCTCAACCTGGGATTCAAGTGGAAAATTTGCAGCAAACTTGTGGGACTTTTTGTGAGGAATGGGTTCCATAGTTTCCCAAATAAATCTATCTTCCTGACTTGAATGACCTGGGCGCCAGTTCCTCTTTGGAAAAGCCACAGTCCCTCACTTGGCACTGCTTACTGGATCATCTGAATGAAGGCTCAAAGAAGATTGTTTGAATGGGTCTTGTGTTTTCCCTCAGATCAACCCCATTATTGACACTGGAATCATACTTGGAGTACAGTGAGTGTAGACAATGTCCCTCATCTGTGTTGTTGTGATAATGGAGTGTTTGTGTTTTGGGGAAGCAAGAGTAACTTCGAGCTCTGATAGGCCTTCTCACACTCTCGCAGTGAGATAGCTCACTTCATCTCTGCTTTGGTTGCCTTTAGACAATTGCCTGCCAAGTTGGAAACATTAACGACAGAGTGTCTATTGAGGAAGAGGTGCTGTGCAATGGATCTTTTTGGTTTTTTGTCAGTAGAGGAAAGATTATGTGTGGGAAACATCCTTCTGCCTTGTTGGGATCACCAAGTTTGAGGTATTGAGAAAGAATCCTATGTCTTATCTGTGACTGAGTATGTGCTTTAAATCCCATGGTGAAATCTCAATGTTCACATTTCTGAATGAGTCGATTGAGCAATCTTCTGCTTTCTGAAAAGACTACTTGGACAGGAGGAAGCAGTTGGTGTTAGATGCAACCAGTCTTACTTTTGCAACTAATTCACAAGTTGGGAATCTCCCATAGCACATCTTTTCCCACCTTAGGCTCAAACTCATGAGGAAGTTTTCAGTATTCTGTGATTTTTCAAACATTTGTCTTCTCTCTTTGGCACACGAGCCTATCACCATGTTCTGAAACATTTCACTGCAAACTGCCAATCATTCCTCAACTTCAGCCATCTTCAAATGCACTCTCGTTAGTATCAGTTGACAGTGAGATTTAGAAACCTGTGAAAATGCCTAATTGATGTGACGCTCTGTGCACCTCAGATTTTAAAATCCTGCAAATCTGGTATACACAATGTGAGAGGTTAAGTTGACTTTATCTGAGACTTTGGATGTTCAGGGTTTTGCCTAAAAGGAAGAACAGTCCGTCCATTCCCTGAGATGCTTCAGCTCATGATCATCCTTAGTACATCAGCTTCTGCTTGAACTTACCTGACCACAGAAATAATCCAAGGGAACATGCATAGAATGCTCTTTCAAAAGTCATGTTCAGTTCATATCATCTGCAGTCAAATGCTTCCCTTATGTTCCTTTTCTGGAACAGAGGGACTTGCTAAATTCCCTTCTTGGGAATCGATGTTAAAATCAGGAATTTCCATGTTTGGCCTAAGGTTCCATGCATGTAATGAAAGACTATCTGGGAAGGTGACATTAAGGACCACATTTCATCAGCTCAGCCAGCAGCAGCTATATGGAAAACTTTAATGAATGCTGTAACTATTGGTGAAGAGAAACACTCTACAGTGTTTCTTTAGATGACATTCACCTTCAGATACGTCCCTATATCGAGGAATATAATGTTTAACAATTTTCAGTCCAGTGTCTTTTTGGGGACACATTGATTTCCAGGGACAGAATTGAGCCCATTTCTAAATTCTCATAGGCCTCTGTTCTTCATCAAACTCACATAATTTTCTGGAGCTCTCATGAACTTTTCTATAGGAAGAATAGCACAGAAGAAGACACCTTTAAGTGTACTCTCTCCTGAACGAGTCGTGCCTCAGTTCAATATATCCTTTAACAATTCTCAATTTTTGAGAAGGCACATTTGAAAAAAATTCTCCCCATCTCTTCTTTGCAAGACAGAATATTTAGGCATTTGGGAAACGAATCTAATTAATTGGTCTACAAAACTTGTCCTCTACTACACATAGAATCTAGGTTTTCTCAGATGTTGAACTGTGTTTACAAAACAAAAGTAAGAAAAACTGTTGCAAGCTGTTTTCAGTAAAGTCTCTTGACCTTCATCTACATACATGGAATCTTCCATCATGTTCCCTTATGGAGATGAAAGGGGAAGGATCATTTCTGCCTGTGTCATCTTGGGAAAAATGCTTTCTGTGACTTGGAAAGAAGCCTATATGCCAGTTCTGAAACAATTTCTCTCAACATTGTCTCGAGATATCAAATGGAATGCAGCTTGAAAATATTCCAGGAGAGTATACCATGAGAGGTGGTAGAAGTGGGAGGGAGTCTCTGCATATCCAGGTTCTTGTGCCAAATCTGACACAAGCATTCAACTCTGGGAACCAGCAGAAAATATGTAGCAAACACTGAGGAATCAGGCGAGCCCTGAGTTTCCATGGTTTCATTAACTAGCCTGTGTTCCTGTACTGAATGGCCTTGGCTCCAATTCATCATAGAAACACAAACAGACCCTCAGCAGTCCCAGCTGTTTTGAACTCTTCTGAGCAAGGTGGAGAGTGTATTCTTGGAATGGGTCTTCTAATTTCCATCAGATCAACCATAAACTTCACAGATTATGCATCTTGGGAATACAATGTGTGCAAAGAAATTTCCTTCATCTGCATTGTCCCCAGAAGAGAATTTTGTGTGAGGAAGGAAGGCAGAATCCAAGCTCTAAGAGGCCTTCTCACACACTCACTTGAAATCCACTCTCTTCATCTCCTCTTTTAGTTTCTTAAGGAAATTCTGCTGCAAAGTTGGAAAATTTATCCACAGAATGTCTCTTGAAAGTATGGGATGGTGAAATGCATCTTTTAGGTTATTGTCACTAGAGGAAAGAGATTGTGTGTGGGAAACAAACTTCTGCCTTTTAGGGATCATGTGTATGTTGGGATGGAGGACCCATCCTTCATCTAACTTGTGTATGAGGCCATATATTAAAACCCCCTGTGAATTATCAAAGTTCCCCCAACTGAACATCTCGGTCATGCAAATTACCACATGCTGAAAGGACTACTTGGGCAGAATGCAGCAATTGTGTTAGCTGCAGTTGCACTCAGTCTTGGAAACCCATTCCCATGTGGTAATTGAGCACATGTGGAAGTTTTCAGTCTTCTGCCAGTTTTCAAACATGAGGCTTTTGTCTTTAGCGTATGAGTCTTTCTCCATGTTCCATTAGATTTCACTGCTACCTGACTTGCCTTCCTCCAGTTTAGCTATGTAAAAATGCATTCAGTCTGGCATGATATTATGATGGGACAAATGTTCTTTTGAGATTATCTACTAGGGAGGACGCCCTCTGTTCCACAGGATATAGAATCTTTCACTCTTGGGAAACAATTTGGGTTCGGGCATGTTGACGTGATCCAAGAATTTGGTAGAGCAGAGCACAATAGCAAGAACTCCCGTGCATCCTTGGAAAGACCTTTTCACAAGTTTGGCCTGAGTACCCCAGCTCTCCTGATATTGCAATACCACAGAAGACATCCAAAGGAAGAAGCAAAGAATGCTGCTAGCAAATCTCATGCAAATTGGATCTGCTTCAAACAATTCCTTGCCCTGCATATCATTTCAGAAGCAGAAGTGTCATGGAAACTCCCTTCTTAGGAATTGATGGCAAAGCAGGGATTTTCATGTTTGGCCTGAGGTATCCTTCCATGTTTTGAAGGTACATCTGGAAAAGTGACAATAAGCAACTCATCTCACCTGACTCAACAGAAGCTCTTTCAAAATCGATGAGGAATGCTGAATATTTTGTGTAGAGAAACAGTCATCAGCGTTAGTTCTGGTGATATTCACTTTCTGTGACTTCCATATTTAGAGGAAGTTTATTTGGGCCAGTTTTCATTGCACTGCCTTCTTGGGGAAACATTGATTTTCACGGCCAGAAATGAGCCCTTTTACACTTTCAGAAATAGCTCTGTTCATCATCCAAAGTAGATATGTTACTTCATCCATTTTGAAGATTTCTCTAGGAAGAAAAGAATGAAAGAAGACAGCTTGGAGAGTAATTTCTCATAAATGAGTGCTTGGGTTCAATATATCCTATAACACTTCTCCATTTTGTATAAGGCATGTTTGAAAGAATATCACTCCATCAACTTTGTTGCAAGTCAGTGAAATTTGGCAATTGAAAAACGGCTGTATGTCAGTGCTCCCCACAAGTTCTTGGCTCCTATTCCACATGGAATCACAGCTTTTCTCTTAGTTTGAACTAATTTTATAAAGAGAGAGAGAATGTAGAAAGCCATTTGTAGGAGAGACCATACAGTCTTCGTCTACATTCACGGGACCTTCCAAAATGTTTGCTGCTCAAAATGAAATGGGTAAGAATGATTTCTGTCTTGTGCCTTTTGGGGAAAAATGGGTTTCTGTGAATGGGAAAGATGCCAATGTCTCTGTTCTGAAACATTTTCTCTCAACATGATCTTGAGATGTCAAATTGAACCCAGCTTGATACAGTTTCTGGAAAGCATGCTAACAATGGTGGCAGAAGTGGGAGAAGATCTCTTCCTAACCAGCCTATTGTTGTGAATCTTAGACAATTGTTCTCAACCTGGAAATCAAGGGGGAAATATGCAGCAACCTTGCGGGACTTGTCATTAGGACTGTGTTCCATGGTTTCCCAAATTAATCTATTTTCCTTCCCTGAATGACCTGGGCAACAGCTCCTTTTTGGAAAAGCCACAGCCCCTCACTTGGCACTGCTTACTGGAAGCATCCGAATGAAGGCACAAAGAAGATTGAATGGTTCTTGTAATTTCGCCCAGATCAACCCCATTATTGTCAATTGACTCATACTGGGAATAAAATGACTGCAGAAAATGTCCCTCATCTGTGCTGTTGTGATTATCAAGTGTTTGTATTGCTGGGAATGAAGTGTAGCTATGAGATTTATAGGCCTTCTCACATTCTCTCTCTGAGGTAGCTCACTATATCTCTGCTTCAGTTGTGTTTAATCAATTGTCTGCCAAGTTGGAATCATTGCTGAGAGTGTTTCTTGAGGAAGAGGTGCTGTGCAATGCATCTTGTTGGTTTTTGTCACTAGAGGAAATATTGTGTGGGAAAATTCCTTCTGCCTTTTTGGGATCACCAAGTTTGAGGTTTTGAGGAACAATATTATGTATTTCTTGTGATTGAGTCCTTCCATTCAAACTTCTAGTGAAATCTCAAATTCACCTCACTGAACAAGTCATTCGAGCAAACTTCCACTTGCTGAAAGGGCTACTTGGACAGGAGAAATTCTTTTATGTTAGATGCACCCAGTCTTACTTTCACCACTAATTCTCAAGAAGGAAATCTCCCACAGTCTTTCTTTTCCCACCTTACACTCACACACATGAGGAAGTTTTCATTCTTCTGTCACTTTTTGAATATGTGGCTTCTCTCTTTGGCAAATGAACCTGTCACCATGTTCTGAAAATTTAACTACCAACTGCCTTTCATTTCTCAAATTCAGCCATCTTCAAATGCATTCTCCTTGTCATCATTGAGTTCAACAATTGTTTGAAAACATCTCCTAGATAGGACGTTCTCTGCACCTCAGATTTTAAAATAGTACAATTCTGGGATACACACTGGGAGAGGTTAAGTTGACTTTATCCCACACTTTGGAAACACAGAGTTTTGCCAAAGAAAGAACTGTTGGTCTGTACTCTGAGAGGCTTCTGCTCAACTTCATCCTCAGTATATCAACTTCACCATGATCTTCAATGTCCAAAGAGAGAATCCAAGGAAAGATGGAAAGAATGCTCTTTAGGAAGTCCCCTTCAGTTCATATCAGCTGCACACAAATTCTTCACATATAGTTCTTTTGGGGAAAAGAAGAGACTTGGGAAATTCCCTTCTTGGGATTTGATAACAAAGCAGGGATTTCCATGGTTGGCCTGAGGGTCCCTGCATGTTAGGAAGGTACATCTGGGAAGGTGACTTTAAGGATCGCATTTCAGCTCAGTCAACAGCAGCTCTTTGGAAAGCTATTAGGAACGCTGAATTTATTGGTGCAATGAAATCCTCTTTAGCATTACTTTAGCCAAAATTCACCTTTAAAAATGTCCCAACTTGGAGGAAAATGATGTGGGCCAATTTTCACTGCACTACCTTTTTGGGGACACATTGGTTTTCATGGACGGAAGTGAGCCCATCTGCACATTCTCATAGGCTTGTGTTCTTAGTCGAACTCAGATAATTTACTTCAGCTCTCATGAAATTTTCTGTAGGAATAATAGCACAAAAGAAGACTGCTTTGAGTATACTCTCTCCTGAATGAGTCATGTTTCAGTTCAATATATCCTGCAACAACTCTCAACTTTGGAGATAGGACACTGGAAGAAAATTCACCGCATCTCTTTCCTTGCCTGACAGTCTAATTAGGGGTTTGGGAAAAGGGTCTATTTCTGTGGCCCACAAAACCTTGACCCCTACTGCACATGGAATCATGGTTTTCTCAGATGTTGAACTGTCTTTACATAAGTGAGGAAAACTATGGCAAACCATTTGCAGGACTCTGTGACATTTGCCTACATGCACAGAATCTTCCAGCATGTTCCTTTATGGAAATTAAATGGGTAAAGATAATTTTGACCTTGTGCCATCATGGGGAGAAATGCTTTCTGTGACTTGGAAATAAGCTTATATCCCAGTTCTGAAACAATTTCTCTCAACTTTGTCTCGAGTTGTCAAACAGAAGCCAGTTTTAACTGTTCCTGGACAGCATACCAAGAGATGTGATAGAAGTGGGAAAAGATCTCTGCCTACCCAGCTTTTGTGCCAATCTTAGACAATCATTCCACTCTGGGAAACTAACGGAGAGAGTGAAGCAAATTCATAGGCATCAGGGAAGCCCTGAGTTTTCACTGTTTTCCTAAGTAGCCTGTGTTCCTGTGCTGAATTGCCTAGGCTCCAACTCATCATAGAACACAAAGAGCCCCTCAGCAGACCCAGCTGTTAAGATGCATTCTAAGCAAGTGGAAAGAGGATTGTTTGAAAGGGTCTTCTAATTCTGTCAGATCAAACGGTTGACGTTGATCTGACAGAAATTAGAAGACCCTTTCAACAATCCTCTCCACTTTGCTTAGATGCATCTTAACAGCTGGGTCTGCTGAGGGGCTCTTTGTGTTTCTATGATGAGTTGGAGCCTAGGCAATTCAGCACAGGAACACAGGCTACTTAGGAAAACAGTGAAACTCAGGGCTTCCCTGATGCCTATGAATTTGCTTCACTCTCTCCGTTAGTTTCCCAGAGTGGAATGATTGTCTAAGATTGGCACAAAAGCTGGGTAGGCAGAGATCTTTTCCCACTTCTATCACATCTCTTGGTATGCTGTCCAGGAACAGTTAAAACTGGCTTCTGTTTGACAACTCGAGACAAAGTTGAGAGAAATTGTTTCAGAACTGGGATATAAGCTTATTTCCAAGTCACAGAAAGCATTTCTCCCCATGATGGCACAAGGTCAAAATTATCTTTACCCATTTAATTTCCATAAAGGAACATGCTGGAAGATTCTGTGCATGTAGGCAAATGTCACAGAGTCCTGCAAATGGTTTTGCCATAGTTTTCCCTCACTTATGTAAAGACAGTTCAACATCTGAGAAAACCATGATTCCATGTGCAGTAGGGGTCAAGGTTTTGTGGGCCACAGAAATAGACCCTTTTCCCAAACCCCTAATTAGACTGTCAGGCAAGGAAAGAGATGCGGTGAATTTTCTTCCAGTGTCCTATCTCCAAAGTTGAGAGTTGTTGCAGGATATATTGAACTGAAACATGACTCATTCAGGAGAGAGTATACTCAAAGCAGTCTTCTTTTGTGCTATTATTCCTACAGAAAATTTCATGAGAGCTGAAGTAAATTATCTGAGTTCGACTAAGAACACAAGCCTATGAGAATGTGCAGATGGGCTCACTTCCGTCCATGAAAACCAATGTGTCCCCAAAAGGTTAGTGCAGTGAAAAATTGGCCCACATCATTTTCCTCCAAGTTGGGACATTTTTTAAAGGTGAATTTTGGCTAAAGTAATGCTAAAGAGGATTTCATTGCACCAATAAATTCAGCGTTCCTAATAGCTTTCCAAAGAGCTGCTGTTGACTGAGCTGAAATGCGATCCTTAAAGTCACCTTCCCAGATGTACCTTCCTAACATGCAGGGACCCTCAGGCCAACCATGGAAATCCCTGCTTTGTTATCAAATCCCAAGAAGGGAATTTCCCAAGTCTCTTCTTTTCCCCAAAAGAACTATATGTGAAGAATTGTGTGCAGCTGATATGAACTGAAGGGGACTTCCTAAAGAGCATTCTTTCCATCTTTCCTTGGATTCTCTCTTTGGACATTGAAGATCATGGTGAAGTTGATATACTGAGGATGAAGTTGAGCAGAAGCCTCTCAGAGTACAGACCAACAGTTCTTTCTTTGGCAAAACTCTGTGTTTCCAAAGTGTGGGATAAAGTCAACTTAACCTCTCCCAGTGTGTATCCCAGAATTGTACTATTTTAAAATCTGAGGTGCAGAGAACGTCCTATCTAGGAGATGTTTTCAAACAATTGTTGAACTCAATGATGACAAGGAGAATGCATTTGAAGATGGCTGAATTTGAGAAATGAAAGGCAGTTGGTAGTTAAATTTTCAGAACATGGTGACAGGTTCATTTGCCAAAGAGAGAAGCCACATATTCAAAAAGTGACAGAAGAATGAAAACTTCCTCATGTGTGTGAGTGTAAGGTGGGAAAAGAAAGACTGTGGGAGATTTCCTTCTTGAGAATTAGTGGTGAAAGTAAGACTGGGTGCATCTAACATAAAAGAATTTCTCCTGTCCAAGTAGCCCTTTCAGCAAGTGGAAGTTTGCTCGAATGACTTGTTCAGTGAGGTGAATTTGAGATTTCACTAGAAGTTTGAATGGAAGGACTCAATCACAAGAAATACATAATATTGTTCCTCAAAACCTCAAACTTGGTGATCCCAAAAAGGCAGAAGGAATTTTCCCACACAATATTTCCTCTAGTGACAAAAACCAACAAGATGCATTGCACAGCACCTCTTCCTCAAGAAACACTCTCAGCAATGATTCCAACTTGGCAGACAATTGATTAAACACAACTGAAGCAGAGATATAGTGAGCTACCTCAGAGAGAGAATGTGAGAAGGCCTATAAATCTCATAGCTACACTTCATTCCCAGCAATACAAACACTTGATAATCACAACAGCACAGATGAGGGACATTTTCTGCAGTCATTTTATTCCCAGTATGAGTCAATTGACAATAATGGGGTTGATCTGGGCGAAATTACAAGAACCATTCAATCTTCTTTGTGCCTTCATTCGGATGCTTCCAGTAAGCAGTGCCAAGTGAGGGGCTGTGGCTTTTCCAAAAAGGAGCTGTTGCCCAGGTCATTCAGGGAAGGAAAATAGATTAATTTGGGAAACCATGGAACACAGTCCTAATGACAAGTCCCGCAAGGTTGCTGCATATTTCCCCCTTGATTTCCAGGTTGAGAACAATTGTCTAAGATTCACAACAATAGGCTGGTTAGGAAGAGATCTTCTCCCACTTCTGCCACCATTGTTAGCATGCTTTCCAGAAACTGTATCAAGCTGGGTTCAATTTGACATCTCAAGATCATGTTGAGAGAAAATGTTTCAGAACAGAGACATTGGCATCTTTCCCATTCACAGAAACCCATTTTTCCCCAAAAGGCACAAGACAGAAATCATTCTTACCCATTTCATTTTGAGCAGCAAACATTTTGGAAGGTCCCGTGAATGTAGACGAAGACTGTATGGTCTCTCCTACAAATGGCTTTCTACATTCTCTCTCTCTTTATAAAATTAGTTCAACTAAGAGAAAAGCTGTGATTCCATGTGGAATAGGAGCCAAGAACTTGTGGGGAGCACTGACATACAGCCGTTTTTCAATTGCCAAATTTCACTGACTTGCAACAAAGTTGATGGAGTGATATTCTTTCAAACATGCCTTATACAAAATGGAGAAGTGTTATAGGATATATTGAACCCAAGCACTCATTTATGAGAAATTACTCTCCAAGCTGTCTTCTTTCATTCTTTTCTTCCTAGAGAAATCTTCAAAATGGATGAAGTAACATATCTACTTTGGATGATGAACAGAGCTATTTCTGAAAGTGTAAAAGGGCTCATTTCTGGCCGTGAAAATCAATGTTTCCCCAAGAAGGCAGTGCAATGAAAACTGGCCCAAATAAACTTCCTCTAAATATGGAAGTCACAGAAAGTGAATATCACCAGAACTAACGCTGATGACTGTTTCTCTACACAAAATATTCAGCATTCCTCATCGATTTTGAAAGAGCTTCTGTTGAGTCAGGTGAGATGAGTTGCTTATTGTCACTTTTCCAGATGTACCTTCAAAACATGGAAGGATACCTCAGGCCAAACATGAAAATCCCTGCTTTTGCCATCAATTCCTAAGAAGGGAGTTTCCATGACACTTCTGCTTCTGAAATGATATGCAGGGCAAGGAATTGTTTGAAGCAGATCCAATTTGCATGAGATTTGCTAGCAGCATTCTTTGCTTCTTCCTTTGGATGTCTTCTGTGGTATTGCAATATCAGGAGAGCTGGGGTACTCAGGCCAAACTTGTGAAAAGGTCTTTCCAAGGATGCACGGGAGTTCTTGCTATTGTGCTCTGCTCTACCAAATTCTTGGATCACGTCAACATGCCCGAACCCAAATTGTTTCCCAAGAGTGAAAGATTCTATATCCTGTGGAACAGAGGGCGTCCTCCCTAGTAGATAATCTCAAAAGAACATTTGTCCCATCATAATATCATGCCAGACTGAATGCATTTTTACATAGCTAAACTGGAGGAAGGCAAGTCAGGTAGCAGTGAAATCTAATGGAACATGGAGAAAGACTCATACGCTAAAGACAAAAGCCTCATGTTTGAAAACTGGCAGAAGACTGAAAACTTCCACATGTGCTCAATTACCACATGGGAATGGGTTTCCAAGACTGAGTGCAACTGCAGCTAACACAATTGCTGCATTCTGCCCAAGTAGTCCTTTCAGCATGTGGTAATTTGCATGACCGAGATGTTCAGTTGGGGGAACTTTGATAATTCACAGGGGGTTTTAATATATGGCCTCATACACAAGTTAGATGAAGGATGGGTCCTCCATCCCAACATACACATGATCCCTAAAAGGCAGAAGTTTGTTTCCCACACACAATCTCTTTCCTCTAGTGACAATAACCTAAAAGATGCATTTCACCATCCCATACTTTCAAGAGACATTCTGTGGATAAATTTTCCAACTTTGCAGCAGAATTTCCTTAAGAAACTAAAAGAGGAGATGAAGAGAGTGGATTTCAAGTGAGTGTGTGAGAAGGCCTCTTAGAGCTTGGATTCTGCCTTCCTTCCTCACACAAAATTCTCTTCTGGGGACAATGCAGATGAAGGAAATTTCTTTGCACACATTGTATTCCCAAGATGCATAATCTGTGAAGTTTATGGTTGATCTGATGGAAATTAGAAGACCCATTCCAAGAATACACTCTCCACCTTGCTCAGAAGAGTTCAAAACAGCTGGGACTGCTGAGGGTCTGTTTGTGTTTCTATGATGAATTGGAGCCAAGGCCATTCAGTACAGGAACACAGGCTAGTTAATGAAACCATGGAAACTCAGGGCTCGCCTGATTCCTCAGTGTTTGCTACATATTTTCTGCTGGTTCCCAGAGTTGAATGCTTGTGTCAGATTTGGCACAAGAACCTGGATATGCAGAGACTCCCTCCCACTTCTACCACCTCTCATGGTATACTCTCCTGGAATATTTTCAAGCTGCATTCCATTTGATATCTCGAGACAATGTTGAGAGAAATTGTTTCAGAACTGGCATATAGGCTTCTTTCCAAGTCACAGAAAGCATTTTTCCCAAGATGACACAGGCAGAAATGATCCTTCCCCTTTCATCTCCATAAGGGAACATGATGGAAGATTCCATGTATGTAGATGAAGGTCAAGAGACTTTACTGAAAACAGCTTGCAACAGTTTTTCTTACTTTTGTTTTGTAAACACAGTTCAACATCTGAGAAAACCTAGATTCTATGTGTAGTAGAGGACAAAGTTTTGTAGACCAATTAATTAGATTCGTTTCCCAAATGCCTAAATATTCTGTCTTGCAAAGAAGAGATGGGGAGAATTTTTTTCAAATGTGCCTTCTCAAAAATTGAGAATTGTTAAAGGATATATTGAACTGAGGCACGACTCGTTCAGGAGAGAGTACACTTAAAGGTGTCTTCTTCTGTGCTATTCTTCCTATAGAAAAGTTCATGAGAGCTCCAGAAAATTATGTGAGTTTGATGAAGAACAGAGGCCTATGAGAATTTAGAAATGGGCTCAATTCTGTCCCTGGAAATCAATGTGTCCCCAAAAAGACACTGGACTGAAAATTGTTAAACATTATATTCCTCGATATAGGGACGTATCTGAAGGTGAATGTCATCTAAAGAAACACTGTAGAGTGTTTCTCTTCACCAATAGTTACAGCATTCATTAAAGTTTTCCATATAGCTGCTGCTGGCTGAGCTGAAATGTGGTCCTTAATGTCACCTTCCCAGATAGTCTTTCATTACATGCATGGAACCTTAGGCCAAACATGGAAATTCCTGATTTTAACATCGATTCCCAAGAAGGGAATTTAGCAAGTCCCTTCTGTTCCAGAAAAGGAACATAAGGGAAGCATTTGACTGCAGATGATATGAACTGAACATGACTTTGAAAGAGCATTCTATGCATGTTCCCTTGGATTATTTCTGTGGTCAGGTAAGTTCAAGCAGAAGCTGATGTACTAAGGATGATCATGAGCTGAAGCATCTCAGGGAATGGACGGACTGTTCTTCCTTTTAGGCAAAACCCTGAACATCCAAAGTCTCAGATAAAGTCAACTTAACCTCTCACATTGTGTATACCAGATTTGCAGGATTTTAAAATCTGAGGTGCACAGAGCGTCACATCAATTAGGCATTTTCACAGGTTTCTAAATCTCACTGTCAACTGATACTAACGAGAGTGCATTTGAAGATGGCTGAAGTTGAGGAATGATTGGCAGTTTGCAGTGAAATGTTTCAGAACATGGTGATAGGCTCGTGTGCCAAAGAGAGAAGACAAATGTTTGAAAAATCACAGAATACTGAAAACTTCCTCATGAGTTTGAGCCTAAGGTGGGAAAAGATGTGCTATGGGAGATTCCCAACTTGTGAATTAGTTGCAAAAGTAAGACTGGTTGCATCTAACACCAACTGCTTCCTCCTGTCCAAGTAGTCTTTTCAGAAAGCAGAAGATTGCTCAATCGACTCATTCAGAAATGTGAACATTGAGATTTCACCATGGGATTTAAAGCACATACTCAGTCACAGATAAGACATAGGATTCTTTCTCAATACCTCAAACTTGGTGATCCCAACAAGGCAGAAGGATGTTTCCCACACATAATCTTTCCTCTACTGACAAAAACCAAAAAGATCCATTGCACAGCACCTCTTCCTCAATAGACACTCTGTCGTTAATGTTTCCAACTTGGCAGGCAATTGTCTAAAGGCAACCAAAGCAGAGATGAAGTGAGCTATCTCACTGCGAGAGTGTGAGAAGGCCTATCAGAGCTCGAAGTTACTCTTGCTTCCCCAAAACACAAACACTCCATTATCACAACAACACAGATGAGGGACATTGTCTACACTCACTGTACTCCAAGTATGATTCCAGTGTCAATAATGGGGTTGATCTGAGGGAAAACACAAGACCCATTCAAACAATCTTCTTTGAGCCTTCATTCAGATGATCCAGTAAGCAGTGCCAAGTGAGGGACTGTGGCTTTTCCAAAGAGGAACTGGCGCCCAGGTCATTCAAGTCAGGAAGATAGATTTATTTGGGAAACTATGGAACCCATTCCTCACAAAAAGTCCCACAAGTTTGCTGCAAATTTTCCACTTGAATCCCAGGTTGAGAACAATTGTCTAAGATTCACAACAATAGGCTGGGTAGGAAGAGTTCTTCTCCCTCGTCTGCCACCCTTGTTAGCATGCTCTCCAGAAACCATTTCAAGCTGGGTTCAGTTTGACACCTCAAGATCACTTTGAGAGAAACTGTTTCAGAACAGAGACATTGGGGTCATTCCCATTCACAGTAACCCAATTTTCCCCAAAAAGGCACAAGACAGAAATCATTCTTACCCATTACTTTTCAAGCAGTGAACATGTAGGTAAGTCCTATACATGTAGACGAAGATGATAGGGACTCTCCTACAAATGGCTTTCCACATTCTCTCTCTCTTTTATAAAATTTGTTCAACATAAGAGAAAAACTCTGATTCCATGTGGAATAGGAGCCAAGAACTTGTGGAACACTGACACACAGCTGTTTTTCAATGGCCAATATTCACTGACTTGCAACAAACTTGATTAAGTGATTTTCTTTCAAACATGCCTTATCCAAAATGGAGAAGTGTTATAGGATATATTGAACCAAATGACACATTTATGAGAAATTACCCTCCAAGCTGTGTTCTTTCATTCTTTTCTTCCTAGAGAAATCTTCAAAATGGCTGAAGTAAAATATCTATATTGGATGATGAACAGAGGCATTTCCGAATTGTGCAAAAGGGCGCATTTCTGGCCGTGAAATTCAATGTTTCCCCAACAAGGCAGAACAATGAAAACTGTCCCACATTGTATTCTATATATGGAAGTTTCAGACATTGAATATCACCTGATCTAACGCTGACAATGGTTCCTCTGCCCCAGATATTCAGCATTCCTCATATATTTCAAAAGAGCTGCTGTTGACTCACTTGAGATGAAGTGTCTTTATGTCACTTTGCCAGATGTACCTTCAAAACATGGAAGGATACCTCAGGCCAAACATGAAAATCCCTTTTTTGCCAACAATTTCCAAGAAGGGAGTATACCATGGCATTTCTGTTCCTGAAATGTAACACAGGAAAAGGAATTGTTTGAAGTGGACCTAAATTGCAAGAGATTTGCTAGCAACATTGTGTCCTTTTTCCCTTGGATGCCTTCTGTGGACATTGCAAAATCTGGAGAAGCTGGGATACTGAGGCCGAACTTGTGGAAAGGCCATTCCAAGTATGCAAGGACAGTTCTTGACATCGTGCCCTTTTGTACCAAAATCTTGGATCACGTCAACTTGCCCGAACCCAAATTGTTTCCCAAGAGAGAAATATTCTAAAAATTGTGGAACACAGGGCGTCCTATCTAGTACATACTCTCACAAGAACCTTTGTCCCGCTATAACTTCATCCCAGCTAGAATGCTTTTAAACATGGCTGAAGTTGAGGAAGGCAAGTCAGGTTGCAGTGAAATCTAATGGAAAATGAAGACAGGCTCTTACACCAAAGACGAAACCCTCACGTTTGAAAACTGGCAGAAGACAGAAAATTTCCACATGTGCTCAATTTTAAGGTGGGAACAGGTTTCCAAGACTGGGTGCAGCTAACACATGTGCTTCACATTATCCAAGTAGTCCTTTCAGCATGTGGTAATTTGTGTGATCGAGACGTTCAGTTGGGAGAAATTTGATAATTCACAGGGGGTTTAATGCATGGACTCACTCACAATTTAGATGTAGGATTGGTTCTTCAGCTCCAACATATACATGATCACTAAATGGTAGGAGGTTGTTTCACACACACTCTCCTTCCTTTAGTAACAAAAACCTGCAAGATGCATTGCAACCCCCCATAATTTCAAGAGATATTCTGTGGGAATGTTTGTATCTTCGCAGGAGAATTTCCTAAAGACAATAAAAGAGGAGATGAAGGGAGAGTACTTGGGTTTGAGAATGTCCATCAGATTTTGCATTTTTGCTTTGGTGCCCACACAAAATTTCCCTTATCATGGCAATGCAGATGAAGGAAATTTTTTCGCTCTCAATGTATTCCCAAGATGCATCATCTGTGAAGGTTACGTTGGATCTGACGGAAATTAGAATACCTGTTCCAACAATCCACTCTCCAACTTGCTTAGAATGGTTTGTAACAGCTGGGCCTGCTGAGGGGCTGTTTGTGTTTCTATGATGAGTTGGAGCCAAGACCATTCAGGACAGGAACACAGGCTACTTAGGGAAACCATGGAAACTCAGGGCTCACCTGATGCCTGAGTAATTGCTTCACCTTTTCCATTTGGTTCCCAAAGTGGAATGATTGTGTATGTTTTGGCACAAGAACCTGGGTATGAAGAGATGCCCTCCCACTTCTATCACCTCTCATGGTATGCTCTCCAGGAATATTTTCAACCTGCATTCCATTTGACATCTTGAGACAATATTGAGAGAAATTGTTTCAGAACCGGTGATATGGGCTTCTTTCCAAGTCACAGAAAGTGTTTCCCCATCATGGCACAAGGCAGAAATGATCCTTCCCCTTTCATTTCCATAAGGGAACATGATGGAAGATTCTGTGCATGTAGACAAAGATCACAGAAACTTTCCTGCAAATGGCTTGCCACAGTTTTTCTCACTTTTGTTTGTAAACACAGTTCAACATCTGAGAAAAACGGGATTCTATGTGCAGGAGAGGACAAGGTTTTGTGGAACAATTAAATTGTCCCATTTCCCAAATGCCTAAATACTCTGTCTTGCAAAGGAGGAGTTGTGAATTTTCTTCAAATGTGCCTTATCAAAAATTGAGAATTGTTACAGTATATATTGAACTGAGGAACCACTCGTTCAGGAGAGAGTACACACAAAGTCCCTTCTTTTGTGCTATTCTTCCTGCAGAAAAACTCATGATACCTTCAGTATATTATCTGAGTTCGATGAAGAGCAGAGGCCTATGAGAATGTGCAGTTGAGCTCACTACTGTCCCTGAAAATCAATGTACTCCCAAAAAGGCAGTGAAGTGAAAATTGATTCCCATCATATTACTCCATAAAGGGACATACCTGAAGGTGAATTTCACCTAAAGAAACACTGAAGACGGTTTCTTTTCTCCAATAGTTTCAGTATTTGTTATAGCTTTCCATATAGCTGCTGTTGACTGAGCTGAAATGTGGTCCTTAATATCACCTTCCCAGATGGATTTTCATTACATGCATTGAACCTCAGGCCAAACATGGAAATCCCTGATTTTACCATCAATTCCCAAGAAGAGAATTTCCCAAGTCCCTTCTGTTCCAGAAAAGGAACATAAAGGAACCATTTGACTGCAGATGATATGAACTGAACATGGCTTTCTAAAGAGCGTTTTTTTGCACGTTCCCTTGGAGTCTCTCTGAAGTCAGGTAAGATCAAGCAGAAGCTGATGTAATAAAGATGATCATTAGCTGAAGCCTCTCAGGGAATGGACAGACCGTTCTTCCCTTTAGGCAAAACCCTGAACATCCAAAGTCTTGGATAAAGTCAACTGAACCTATCCCATTGTGTATACCAGATTTGCAGGATTTTAAAATCTGAGGTGCACAGAGCATCATATCGAGTAAGCATTTTCACAGGTTTCTAGATCTCACCATCAACTGATGCTAACGAGAATACATTCAAAGATGGCTGAAGTTGAGGAACGATTGGCAGGTTGCAGTGAAATGTTTCAGAACATGGTGATAGGCTTGTGTGCCAAAGACAGAAGACAAATATTCAAAAAATGACAGAATACTGAAAATTTCCTCATGTGTTTGAGCCTAAGGTGGGAAAAGAAGTGTTGTGGGAGTTTCCCTTCTTTTCAATTATTAGTTAAAGTAAGACTGATTGCATATAACATGAACTGCTTCCTCTTGTCCAAGTAGTCTTTTCAGAAAGCAGAAATATGCTCAATCGACTTGTTCAGTGATGTAAAGTTTGTGATATCACTGGGGGTTTGAATACACGGGCTCAGTCACAATTAAGACATAGGATTCCTTCCCAATCCCTCAAACTTGGTGATCCCAACAAGGCAGAAGGATGTTTCCCACACATAAACTTCCTTTACTGACAAAAACCCAAAAGATGCATTGCACAGCACCTCTTCCTCAATAGACACTCTGTCGTTAATGTTTCCAACTTGGCAGGCAATTGTCTAAAGGCAACCAAAGCAGAGATGAAGTGAGCTATCTCACTGCGAGAGTGTGTGAAGGCCTAACAGAGCTTGAAGTTACTCTTGCTTCCCAAAGACACAAACACTCCATTATCACAACAACACAGATGAGGGACATTGTCCACACTCACTGTACTCCAAGTATGATTCCTGTGTCAATAATGGGGTTGATCTGAGGGAAAATACAAGACCGATTCAAACATTCTTCTTTGAGCCTTCATTCAGATGATCCAGTAAGCAGTGCCAAGTGAGGGGCTGTAGCTTTTCCAAAGAGGAACTGGCACCCAGGTCATTCAAGTCAGGAAGATATATTAATTTGGGAATCTGTGGAACTCAGTTCTCACAAGTCTCGCAAGCTTGCTGCATATTTTCCACTTGATTCCCAGGTTGAGAACAATTGTCTAAGATTCAGAATAATAGGCTGGATAGGAAGAGTTCTCCTCCCACTTCTGCCACCGTTGTTAGAATGCTCTCCAGAAACCGTTTCAAGCTGGGTTCAATTTGGTATCTCAAGATCACGTTGAGAGAAACTGTTTCAGAGCAGAGACATTGGCATCTTTCCCAGTCACAGAAACCCATTTTTTTCCAAAGGCACAAGACAGACATCATTCTTGCCCATTTGATTTTGAGCAGTGAACATGTTGGCAGGTCCCGTGCATGTAGACAAAAATGGTAGGGACTCTCCTACAAATGGTTTTCCAGATACTCTCTTTCTTTTATAAAATTAGGTCAATGTAAGAGAAAAAGTCTGATTCCATTTGGAATAGGAGCCAAGAAGTTGTGGGACACTGACACACATCCATTTTTCAACTGCCTTAATTCACTGACTTGCAACAAAATGGTTGGAGTGATTTTCTTTCAAAGATGCCTTATCCAAAATTGAGAAATGTTATAGGATATATTGAACTCAAGCACTTATTTATGAGATATTACCCTCCAAGCTGTCTTCTTTCATTCTTTTCTTCCTAGAGATATCTTCAAATCAGCTGAAGTAAAATATCTAGTTTGGATATTGAACAGAGGCATTTCCAAATGTGCAAAAGGGCTCATTTCCGTCCAAGAAAGTGAAAGTTTACACAACAAAGCAATGCAATGAAAACTGGCCCACGTTGTATTCCTCTAACTATGGAAGTTACAGAATGTGTATATCACCTGAACTAATGCTGATGACGGTTTCTCTGCACCAAATATTCAGCATTCCTCATAGATTTCCAAAGAACTGCTGTTGACTCAGCTGAGATGAGGTGTCTTATTGTCATTTTGCCAGATGTAACTTCAAAACATGGGGGGATACCTCAGGCCAAACATGAATATCCCTGCTTTTGCTGTCAATTCCCAAGAAGGGAGTAGTCCAAGACACTTCTGTTCCTGAAATGAAATGGAGGACAAAGAATTTTTTGAAGTGGACCCAAATTGCAAGATATTTGTTAGCAGCATTCTTTGCCTCTTCCCTTGGATGCCTTCTGTGGACATTGCAAAATCTGGAGAAGCTGGGGTACTGAGGTCAAGCTTGTGGAAAGGTCTTTCCAAGTATGCACAGACAGTTCTTGACATCGTGCCCTTTTGAGATATTGTACCAAGATCTTGGATCATGTCAACTCACCTGAACCCAGATTTTTTCCCAAGAGTGAAAGATTCTAAAATCTGTAGAACACAGGGCGTCCTATCTAGTAGATACTCTCAAAACAACCTTAGTCCTGCTATAAATTCATCCCAGCTAGAATGCTTTTCATCATGGCTGAAGTTGAGGAAGGCAAGTCAGGTTTCAGTGGAATCTAATGTAACATGAAGACAGGCTTGTACCCCAAAGATGAAAGCCTCATATTTGAAAATTGGCAGAAGACAGAAAACTTCCAGATGTGCTCAAATCCGAGGTAGGAACAGGTTGCCAACACTGGCTGCAGCTAACTCAAGTGCTTCATTCTGTCCAAGTAGTCTTTTCAGCATGTTGTACTTTGCACAACGGAGACGTTCAATGGGGTAACTTTCATAATTCACAGGGGGTTTTAATGCATGGCCTCACTCACAAGTTTGATGTAGGATGGGTCCTCAATCCCAACATATACATGATCCCTAAATGGCAGTAGGTTGTTTCCCACACACACTGTACTACCTCTAGTGAAAAAAACCTACGAGATGCATTGCACCACCCCATATTTTCAACAGATATTCTGTGGACAAAGTTTGCATCTTTGCAGGAGAATTTCCTAAAGACACTAAAAGAGGAGATGAAGGGAGCGGACTTCAACCGAGTGTGTGAGAATTCCTATCACAACTTGCATTTTGCCTTGGTTCCCCACAAAAAAAATTTCCTTATCACAGCAATGCAGATGAAGGAAATTTTTTTGCACTCAATGAATTCCCAAGATGCATCATCTGTGAAGGTTACAGTGGATCTGACGGAAATTAGAACACCTGTTCTAACAATCCACTCTCCACCTTGCTTAGAATTAAGAAGAGCTGGGTCTGCTGAGGGGCGCTTTGTATTTTTATGATGAGTTGTAGCCAAGGCCATTCAGGACAGGAGCAGAGGCAACTTATGGAAACCATGGAAACTCAGGGCTCGCCTGAAGCCTAGTATGTGTTGCATGTTTTCCATTTGGTTCCCAGAGTGGAATGATTGTGTAAGTTTTAGCACAAGAAATTGGGTATGCAGAGATTTCCACCCATTTCTATCACTTCTCATGGCATGCTCTCCAGGAATATTTTCAAACTGTATTCCATTTGATATCTCGAGACAATGTTGAGAAAAATTGTATCAGAACCGGGGATATGGGCTTATTTCCAAGTCATAGAAAGCTGCTACTTGGATTTCCAGCCCAACCCCCGCCTTTACCTGGCATCCCACCCTACGATACACTCAGAGAATGCAAATGAATGTCTTCTAAGAGATCCATGGTGCTAATGACAGAAGACGAAAACTAACCACGCTCAGAAATCCAGAACATGGTTGAGTGTGTGGGGGAGGTGTGGAAGTGAAATTCAGGCATTAACCTCTGGTAACAGGTGTTATGTGTTAGGGGGAAGTCCGCTAAATACCTCCCAAGTCCATGGAGATTAACTCGCTGCTACTTGGCTTTTGAGCCCAAACCCCACATTTCCCTGGTAACCCGCCCTAGTAAACACTCAGGGAAGACACACTACTGGGTTCAAGGAGATCCCATTTGCTATTGACATAAGACAGAACCTCCCCACACTCATCATTCTTGCACAAGCATGAGTGTGTGGGGAACGAGGGGTGCCGCCATCCACGCAGGTACCTGGGGTCACAGGTGTTCCCTGGAAAGGGGAAATTTGCTAATTACCTCGCCTGGCCATGGGGAGGCACACAGTGCTACTTGGATTTCCAGCCCAACCACAGCCTTTCCCTGGCAGCTCGCCCAAAGAAACACTCAAGGAAGTTACATGACTGGGTTCAAGGAGATCCCATTCACTGTTGACAGAAGACAGAACCTCCCCACACTCATCATTCTGGCACAAGCATGAGTGTGTGGGGAATGAGGGGTGCCACCATCCACGCAGGTACCTGGGGTCACAGGTGTTCCCTGGAAAGGGAAATTCTGCTAAATACCACCACTCTCCATGGGGAGTCACTCGGTGTTACTTAGCTTTCCAGCAAAACCCCCAACTTTCCCTGGCAGCCCGCTCTAGGAACACTCAGTGAAGGCACGCAAATGGATTCTAGCAGATCCCAGGCTCTGGTGAAAGAAGACGGAACCTACCTACACTCAGCGTTCCAGAACATGACGTAGTGTGTGGGGAGGTTGTGAGCCGCCATCCACGCAGGTACCTGGGGTCACAGGAGTTCCCTGGTAGGGGGAATTCCACTAAATTCCTCCCCTTTCCATTGGGAGTTACTCACTGCTACATGGATTTCCAGCCCAAGCCCCGCCTTTCCCTGGCAGCCCACCCTAAGAAACAGTGAAGGCACTCGAATGTCTTCTAGGAAATCTCAGGTGCTGCTGACTGCAGACAGAACCTCCACACACTCAGCATTCCGGAACACAGCTGAGTCGGCTGGGGAGGTGGGGAGCCACCCTCCACGCAGCTACCTGGGGTCACAGGTGTTCCCTGGAAAGGAGAATTCTGCTAATTACCTCCCCTGGCCATTGGGAGGCACTCGGTGCTACTTGGCTTTCCAGCTAAACCCCCATATTTCCTTGGCATTCCACTCTAGGAAACACTCAGGTAAGGCACCCAAAGTACTTCTAGGAGATCCCAGGCTCTGGTGACAGAAGACGGAACCTCCCCACACTCAGCATTCTGGATCATGGCTTAGTGTGGGTGAGAGGTTGCAAGCCGAACTCCACACAGCTAACCGGTGTCAGAGGTGTTCCCTGGTGTAGGAAGTCCGCTAATTACCTCCCCTGTCCATAGGGAGGCACTCGCTTCTACTTGAATTTCCAGCCAAACCACAGCCTTTACCCTGACAGATAGCCTGAGGAAACACTCAGGGAAGGCACACAAAGGGCTTCTAGGAGATACCAGGCGCTGCTGACAGAAGACGGATCTACCCCACACTCAGAGTTCCGGAACACGACTGAGTGTGTGATGGAGGTGGGGAGCTGTCCAGCACGCAGCTACTTGTGGTCACAGGTGTTAACTGGTAGGGGGAAGTCCGTGAATTACCTCCCCTGTCCATGGGGAGGCATTCACTGCTTCTTGGATTTCCAGCACATCCCCCGCCTTTCCCTTGCAGCCCACCCTAGGAAACACTCAGGGAAGGCATAAGAATGGCTTCTAGTAGATCCCAGGCAGTGCTGAAAGAAGACGGAACCTCAACACACTCAGTATTCCAGAACAAAGCTGAATGTGTGGGGGAGGTGGGGAGCCACCCTCCTCGCAGCTATCTGTGGTCACAGGTGTTCTTTGCTACGGAGAATTCCACTAATTACCTCCCCTGTACATGGGGAGTAACTCGCTGATACTTGGCATTCCAACACAACCCCCGCCTTTGTGTGGCAGCCCGCCCAAGGAAACCCTCAAGAAAGACACGCTATGGGCTTCTATGAGATCCTAGGTGCTGCTGACAGAAGACATAACCTGCCCACAGTCAGCCTTCTGCAGAACATCTGAGTGTGTTGGGGAGTTGGGGAGACGCCCTCCACGCAGCTACCTGAGGTCAAAGGTGTTCCTTAGTAGGGGGAAGTCCGCTAATTTCCTCCTCTGTCCATAGGGAGGAACTCACTTCTACTTGTGTTTCCACCACAACTGCCACCTTTCCCTGGCAGCCCGACCTAAGAAACACTCAGGGAAAGCACGCAAAGGGCTTCTAGGAGATGCCAGGTGCTGCTGACAGCAGAAGGAACCTCCACAAAATCAGCATTCCAGAACATGCCTGAGTGGGAGGGTGAGGTGGGGAGCCACCCTCCACAGAGCTAACTGGGGTCACAGGTGTTCCCTGGTAGGGGGAATTCCACTAACTCCCTCCCCTGTCTATGGGGATGCACTCACTGCTACTTGGATTTCCAGCCCAACCACGGCATTTCCCTGGCAGCCCACCCTAAGAAACACTCATGGAAGGCATGGGACTGTGTTCAAGGAGATCCCATTTGCTGTTGACAGAAGACGGAACCTCGTCATTCCAGCACAAGCATGAGTGTGTAGGGAAGGAGGGGTGCCGCCATTCACGCAGCTACCTGGGGTCACAGGTGCTCTCTGGAAAGGGGTAGTCCACTATTACCTCACCAGTCCTAGGGGAGGTACTCGCTGATATTTGGTTTTCCAGCCCAAACCCCACCTTTCCCTGGTATCCCATCATAGAAGACACTCAGGGAAGGTACACGAAGGGCTTCTAGGAAATCACAGGTGCTGCTGACAGAAGATGGACCCTCCCCACACTCAGCATTCTGGAACGCAGCAGAGTATATGGGGGAGGTTGGGAGCCATCCTCCAGGCAGCTACCAGTGGTCACACGTGTTCCCTGGTAGGGGGAAGTCAGCTAAATACCTCCCCTATCCATGGGGAGGCAATCACTGCTACTTGGATTTCCTACCGTACAGACGCATTTCCCTGGAAGGCCCCCCTAGGAAACACTCATGGAACGCACGTGAAGTGGTTCTAAGAGATACCAGGCCATTCTTACAGAAGTAGGAAACTCCCCAGTCTCAGCAATCCAGAACAAGTCTGAGTGTGTTGGGGAAATGTGGAGATGCCTTCATGCAGCTACTTCTTGTCACATGTGTTCCCCTGTAGGGGGAAGTCCGCTAATTAACTCCCATGTCCTTGGGGAGACTCTCACTGCTACTTGGATTTCCAGGTGAACCCCCGCATTTCCTTGGCAGCACACCCTAGGAAACACTCAGGGAAAGCACACGAAGGGCTTCTAGGAAATTCCAGACACTGCTGACAGAAGATGGAACATCCCCACACTCAGCATAACTTAACAGGGCTGAGTGTGTTTGGGAGATGGGGAGCCACATTCCACACAGCTAACTGGGGCCACAGGTGTTCCCTGGTTTGGGAGAATTATGCTATAACCTCCCATGTCCATTGGAAGGCCCTTGCTGTTAATTGTCTTTCCAGCTCAAACCCCACCTTTCCCTGTCAGCCCACCCTAGGAAACAGTGAAGGCATGCAAAGGATTTCTCAGAGATCCCAGGCACTGCTGACAGAAGACAGAACCTCCCCACTCTCAGCATTCCAGAACACGGCTGAGTGTGTAGGCGAGTTGAGATGCCGACCTCTAGGCAGCTATCTGGTGTCACAGGTGTTCCCTGGTAGGGGGAAATCCGCTAATCACCTCCTCTGTCCATGGGGAGGCAATTTCAGCTACTTGGCTCCCAGCCCAAACCATGCAGTTCCCTGGCAGCCATCCCAAGGAAAAATTCAGGGAAGGCACGTGAAGGACTTCTAGGAGATCCCAGTTCCTGATGACAGAAGACGGAACCTCCCCACTATCAGCATTCCAGAACATGGCTAAGGGTACGGGGGAGGTGGGGAATCACACTCCATGCAGCGATCTGGGATCACAGGTGATCCCTGATAGGGGGAAGTCCATAATTACCTCCTCTTTCCATATGGAGGCACTCGCTGCTAATTTGATTTCCAGCCCAACGCCCGACTTTCCCTTGCAGCACGCCCGAGGAAACACTCAGGGAAAACAGATGAAGGCCTTTTAGGAGATCCCAGATGCTGCTGACAGAAGACGGAACATCCCCACACTCAGGATTCTGGATACATCTGAGTGTGTGGGGGAGTGGCGAGCCACTTTCGATGAAACTACGTGAGGTCACAGGTGATCCCTGGTAGGGGGAATTCCACTAATTTCCTCCCCTGTACATGGGGAGGCACTCGATGCTACTTGGCCTTCCAGCCCAACCCCTGCCTTTCCCTGGTAGCCCGCCATAGGAAAAACTCAGAGTAGAGACTTTAAGGGCTTCTAGGAGATCCCAGGCACTGCTGATAGAAAACGGAACCTCCCACACTCAGAATTCTGGAAAAAGGCTGAGTGTGTGTGGGCGATATGGAGACCCCCTCCACATAGCTACCTAGGGTCACAGGTGTTCCCTTTTAGGGGGAATACCGATAATTAACCCCTCTGTCCAAAGGGAGGCACACGCTGCTTCTTCACTTTCCAGACAAACTCCTGTCTTTCCCTGGCAGCCTGCCATAGGAAACACAGAGGGAAGGCATGTGAATGGCTTTTAGTATATCCCAGGTGCTGCTGACAGGAGACAGAACCTCCCCATACTCAGCATTCCAGAATAGGGTTGAGTGTGTGGTGGAAGTGTGGAGCCGTCCTCAATGCAGCTAACTCTGGACAGAGGTGTTCCTTTTAGTGTGAAGTCAACTAATTTCCTCCTTGTCTATGTGGAGGCACTCATTGCTACCTGGCTTTCCAGCCCAAAACCCACCTTTCACTGGCAGCCCGTCCTAGGATACACTCATAGAAAACACGCTAATGGCTTCTAGGTGATCCCAGGCGCTGCTCACAGAAGACGGAACTGCCCCACACTCAGCATTTAACATAATGGCTGAGTGTGTGGGAGAAGTTTGGAGCCACCTTCCACGCAGCTACCTGGGGTCACAGGTGTTCCATGTTAGGGGGAAGACAGTAATTACCTTCCCTGTCCATGGGAAGATACTCACTGCTACTTGGCTTTCTAGCACAGCCACCACCTTTCCCTGGCAGCCCTCACAAGGAAACAGTCAGGGAAGGCACATGAACGACTTCTATGAGATCCCAGGTCCTGCAGACATAACATGGGACCTCCCCACACTCAGCATTCCTGAACTCGCCTGAGTGTGTGTGGGAGATTGGGAGCCGCCATCCACGCAACTACATGGTGTCTCAGGTGTTCCCTGGTAGGGGTAAGACCGTAATTACCTCCCCTTTCCATGGAGAGGCACTCGCTGCTACTTGGCTTTCCAGCCTAACCCCCGCCGTTCCCTGGCAGTCGCCCAAGGAATACCTCAGGGAAAGCACGTGAAGGCCTACTAGGAGATCCCAGGTGGTGCTGAGAGAGGATGGATACTCCCCACACTCAGCATTCCAGAACATGGCTGAGTGTGTGCGGGAGGGGAAGAGCCACACTCTAGGAAACTACCTGGGGTAACAGGTGTTCCCTAGTAGGGGGAATTCTGCTAATTATATCTCCTGTCCATGGGGAGGCACTCACTGCAACTTGGTTTTCCACCCGAATTTCGGCCTTCCCTTGGCAGCCCGTCCTGTGAAACACTCAATGAAGACTCAGTAAGTGATTCTAGGAAATCCCAGGCGCTGCTGAGAGCAGACAGAATCTCCCCACACTCAGCATACTGGAACATGGCTGAGTGTGTGGGGGAGGTGCGGAGGCGCCCTCCACGCAGCTAACTCGGGTCACATGTGTTCCCTAGTCGGTGTATTCTGCTAATTACCTCCCCTTTCTATGGGGAGGCACTCGCTGTTAATTGGTTTCCAGCTCAAACCCCGGTTTTCCCTGTCAGCCCGCCATAGGAAACACTCAGGGAAGGCTCGTGAATGGCTTAACGGAGATCACAGGCGCTGCTGACAGAAGACGGAATCTCCCCACACTCAGCATTCTGGAACACAGCTGAGTGTGTTGGGGAGGTGCGGAGCCACCCTCCACTCAGCTACCTTGGACACAGGTGTTCTCTTGCAGAGGGAAGCCCGCTAATTACGTCCATGTCTATGGGGAGTCTTTCGCTTCTAGTTGAATTTCCACCCCATCCCCCGCCTTACCCTTGCAGCCCGCCCTAGGAAACACTCATGCAAAGAATATGAAGGGCTTCTAGGAGATCCCAGACACTGATGACAGAAGACAACGTCCCGACACTCAGCATTTGAGAACATGGCTGAGTGTGTGAGGGAGGAGGGGAGCTGGCTTCCTCACAGATAACTAGGGTCACAGTTGTTCCCTTGTAGGGGGAGTTCCGCTAATTACCTCCCCTGTCCATGGGGAGGCAATCACTGCTACTTGGCTTTCCAGCAAAAATCCTGCATTTCCCTGGCAGCTATCGCTAGGAAATACTCAGGGAATGCATGCAAATGACTTCTAGGAGTTCCCAGTTCCTGCTGACAGAAGATGGAAACTCCCCACTTTCAGCATACCAGAACATGGCTGAGTGTGTTGGGGAGGTGGGGAGCTGCCTTTCAAGCAGCTACATGGGGTCACAAGTGATCCTTGGTAGGGGGAATTCCATAATTAACTCAACAATCCATATGGAGGCACTCATTGCTATTTTGATCTCCAGCCCAAATTCCGACTTTCGCTTGCAGCATGCCCGAGGAAACACTCAGGGAAAACAGGCGAAGACTTAGGAGATCCAAGGAGCTGCTGAGAGAAGACGGAACCTCCCCACACTCAGCATTCTGGAACACGTCTGAGTGTGTGGGGGAGTGGCGAGCCACATTTGACGAACCTACGTGAAGTCACAGGTGTTACCTGGTAGGGCGAAGTCCACTAATTACTTCCCCTGTACATGGGGAGGCACTCGCTGCTACTTGGCTTTCCAACCCAACCCCCACCTTTCCCTGGCAGCCCGCCTTAGGAAACACTCATAGAAGACACTCTAATGGCTTCTAGGTGATCCCAGGCGCTTCTCACAGAAGACGGAACCTCCCCACACTCAGCATTTAACATAATGGCTGAGTGTGTGGGGGAAGTTTGGAGCCACCTTCCACGCAGCTACCTGGGGTCACAGGTGTTCTTTTGTAGGGGAAATTCCGCTAAATACTTCCCCTGGCCATGGGGAGGCACTCGCTGCTACTTGGCTTTCCAGCACAACCCCCGGCATTCCCTGGCAGCCCTCGCAATGAAACACTCAGGGAAGGCAGGTGAAGGGCTTCTAGGAGATCCCAGGTCCTGCTGATAGGAGACAGAACCTCCCCACACTCAGCATTCCGGGTCATGGCTGAGTGTGTGAGTGAGGGGATGAGCCACACTCCACGTAGATACATGTGGTAACAGGTGTTCCTTGGTAGGGGGAAGTCAGCTAATTATCTCCACTGTCCATGTGGAGGCATTTGTTGCTACTTGGATTTCCAGCCCAACCCCCACCTTTCCCTGGCAGCCCGTTCTGTGAAACACTCAGCAAAGACACAATAAGGGCTTCTAGGGGATCCCAGGTGCTTCTGACAGAAGATGGAACCTCCCCACACTCAGCATACTGGAACACGGCTGAGTGTGTTGGGGAAGTGGGGAGTCGCTCTCCACGCAGCTACCTGGGGTCACAGGTGTTCCCTATTCGGCGTATTCCGCTAATTACCTCCCCATTCTATGGGGAGGCACTCGCTTTTAATGGGCTTTCCAGCTCAACCCCTGGTTTTCACTGGCAGCCCGGCCAAGGGAACACTCAGGGAAGGCACGTGAATGGCTTATTGGAGATCACAGGCGCTGCTGACAGAAGACAACCTCTCCAATCTGAGCATTCTGGAACATGGCTGAGTGTGTGTGGGAGTGGGCGAACCACCCTCCATGCAGGAACATGGGGTCACAGGTGATCCCTGCTAGGGGGAATTCTGCTAATTACCTCCCCTGTCCATGGGAAGGCACTTGTTGTTACTTGGTTTTCCAGCGGAAACCCCACCTTTCCATGAGCCCGCTCTGTTAAACACTCAGTGAAGACACACTAAGGGCTTTAGGAGATCCCAGGCACTGCTGACAGAAGACGGAACCTCCCCACAGTCAGCCTTCCTGAACACTGCTGAGTGTGTGGGGGAGTTGCAGAGCCACCCTCCACGCAGCTACCTTGGGAAACAGGTGTTCCCTAGTAGGGGGAAATATGTAATTACCTCCCCTATCCATGAGGAGGCATTCACTCCTTCTTTGCCTCCCAGCCCAACCCCCACCTTTCCCTGACAGCCCGCCCTAGGAAACACTCATGGAAGGCACGCGAATGGCTTCTAGGAGATCCCAGGTGCTGCTGACAGAAGACGGAAGCTGGCCACACTCAGCATTTTGGAACACATCAGAGTCCTTGTGGGATGTGGGCAGCCGCCCTCCACGCAGCTAACTTGGGTCACAGGTGTTCCCTTGTAGTGGGAAGTCCGATAATTACATCCCTTGTCCATGGGGAAGCACATGCTGCTACTTGGACTTCCAGCCAAAGCCCCGCCTTTCCCTGGCAGCCCGCCCTAGGAAACACTCACAGAAGTCACGCAAATGGCTTCTAGGGGATCCCAGGTGCTTTTGACAGAAGACTGAACCTCCCCACACTCATCATTAAGGAAATCGGCTGAGTGTGCTGGGGAGGAAGGGAGCAGCCCTCCACAGAGCTACCTATGGTAGCAGGTGTTCCCTGGTAGGGGGAAGTACATAATTACCTCCCATATCCATGGGGAGGCACTCGCTGCTATTTGGTTTTCCAGCCAAACTCCCACCTTTCCCTGGCAGCCCACCAGATGAAACAATCAGGGAAAGCATGTGAAGGCCTTCTAGGTGATCCAAGGTGCAGCTGACAGAAGAAAACCTCCCCAATCTCAGCATTCCAGAACACGGCTGAGTTTGTGTGGGAGGGGCGAACCGCACTCCATGCAGCTAAATGGGGTCACAGGTGATCCCTGCAAGGGGGAAGTCTGCTAATTACCTCCCCTGTACATGGGGAGGCACTCGCTGCTACTTGGCTTTCCGGGCGAGCCAACACATTTCCCTGGAGTCCTCCCTGTTAAACACTCAGTGAAGACAGGTTAAGGGCTTCTAAGAAATCCCAGGCGCTGCTGACAGAAGACGGAACCTTCCCAGACTCAGCATAACGGAATGGGCTTAGTGTGTTTGGGGAGATTGGGAGCCACCATCCACGCAGCTACCTGGTGCCACAGGTTCCCTGGTCGGGGGAATTCCACTAATTATCTCCCTGTCCATGGGAAGGCACACTCTGTTAATTGGCCTTCCAGAACAAACCCCGACTTTCCCTGTCAGCCCTCCCAACATACACTCAGTGAAGACACGTGAAGTGCTTCTCGGAAATCCCAGGCGCTGCTGACAGAAGACGGAACCTCCCCACACTCAGCATTCTGGAACACGGCTGAGTGTGTAGGCGAGTTTGGGTGCCGACCTGTAGGCAGCTATCTGGTGTCACAGGTGTTCCCTGGTAGGAGGAATTCCGATAATTAACTCCCCTGTAATAGGTGAGGCACACGCTGCTACTTCAGTTTCCAGAACAACCCATGGATTTCCCTGGCAGCCCGCCCTAAGAAACACACAGGGAAGGCACACAAATGGCTTCTATTTTATCCCAGGGGCTGCTGACAGAAGACGGAACCTCCCAACACTCAGCATTCCGGAACACGCCTGAGTGTGTGTGGGAGGGGATGAGCCGTCTTTCGCGCAGCTACTTGGGGTCATAGGTGTTCCCTGGTAGGGGGAAGTCCGTAATTACCTCCCCTTTCCTTGGGGAGGCACTCCCTGATAGTTTGCTTTCCATCCCAACCCACTCCATTCCCTGGCAATCTACCTGAAATAACACTCAGGGAAAGCACGCGAAGGCCTTCTAGGAGATCTCAAATGCTGCTGACATAAGACGGAACCTCGCCACACTCAGCATTCTGGAACAAGGCTAGGGGGAGGTAGGGAGCCACTCTCCACACAGCTACCTGGGGTCACAGATGATCCCTGGTATGGGGAATTCATTAATTACCTCAAATTTCTGATGTAGGAAGTCACTTTTCCTTGGTTTTCCACCCCAAAGCCCAACTTTTCATGGCAGCCCGCCCTAAGAAACACTCAGGGAAAACACGCGAATGCCTTCTAGGTGATTCCAGGAGCTGCTGACAGAAGACGGAACATCCCCACACTTAGCATGCTGGAAAATCTCTGAGTGTGTGAGGGAGGAGGCAAGACGTTTAGACGAAGCTACCTGTGGTTACAGGTGTTCCCTTATAGGGGGAATTCTGCTAATTACCTCCCATGTCCATGGGGAGGCACTCACTGCTACTTGGATTTCCAGCCCAACCCCCACTTTTCCCTTGCAGCCCGCCCTAGGAAACACTCAGAGAAGACATGCTAATGACTTCTAGGAGATCCCAGGCGCTGCTGACAGAAGATGGAACTTCCCCAAACTCAGCATTCTGGAACATGGCTGAGTGTGTGGGGGAGGTTGAAAGCCACCTACCACGCAGCTACCAGGGGTCACAGGTGTTCCCTGGTAGGGGGAATTCCGCTAACTAACTCCCCTGTCCTTGGGAAGGCACACACTGCTACTTGGTTTTCAGACAAACTCCTGCCTTTCCCAGGCAGCCCGCCCTAGGAAACACTCAGGGAGTTCACGTGAAGGGCTTCTAGGAGACCCTAGGTGCTGCTGATTAAAGAGGGAACCTTCCAACACTCAGCATTCCGGAACAAGTTTGAGTGTGTGGGGGAGGTACGGAGCCGCCATCCGCGCAGCTATCTGAGGTCACATGTGTTCTCTGGTAGGGGAATTCCGCTAATTACCTCCACTGTCCATTGGGAGGCACTCGCTGCTACTTGGGTTTCCAGCACAACCCCCAACTTTCCCTGTCAGCCCTCCCTAGGAAACACTCATGGATAGCACGGGAATGTCTTATCAGAGATCCAAGGCACTGCTGACAGGAGACGGAACCTCCCTACACTCAGCATTCCATAATAGAACAGAGTGTGTGGGGGAGGTGGGGATCCACCTTCCACGCAGCTAAATGGGGCCACAGGTGTTTCATGTTAGGGTGAAGTCCGCTATTACCTCCCCTGTCCATGTGGAGGCAATTCATTTCTACTTGGATTTAAAGCCAAACTCTGCTTTCCTGGTAGACGCCCGAGGAATCA
>NC_045703.1:75908773-75935728 GCF_009834535.1 Camelus ferus
ACGTGTAAATATGCCTGTTTGGTGGATTGAAAATGAAAATGGTAATACTAATGTTCGCAACTCATTAAAGAGTGTTTGTCGAAACCGTGATGCACGTAGCATGTTTGGAACGCTGGAAAATTCTCGTGAGCGGAAGCATTTAAATTTCATGTCCATTGGGTAGAACTCGCTCCAAAAGCATTTATCTGCGAAATCTGCCTCATTTACAAAACTGGCATTAGAAAACACTTCGAAATCTGAGAAAATGATTCTAAGTGTCAATATGAATTTTATGGTGGATGAAAGTTCAGTAATCCACATGCTAAAAAATTCTGTAGTGAATATTTGTCGAAACTGTTATGCATGCAGCTTTCTCGGAACACAGAATTTGACGGTGAGCGAACCTATGTAATTAAATGTCTATTGTGTAGAACTCTCTCCAAGAGCATTTTTCGGTGAAAACTGCCTCATTTTCGAAACTGGCGTTACGAAAAATTTCCAAAAATGAGAAAATGCTTGTAAGCGCCATTATGCCTTGTATGGTGGATAAAACTACGGTAATCCACATGCTAACAACTCTGTAGTTAATATTTGTGGAATCCGAGATGCATGTAGCGTGTTCAGAACACGGAATTCACGGTGAGCGAATCTTTGCAAATTCCAATCTCTTGGGTAGAACTCGCTCCAAGAGCTTTTTCCTGTGAAATCTGCTGCATTTTCAAAACTGGCGTTTGGAACACTCTGTGAAATCAGAGAAAATGCTTCTAAGTATCAATATGCCTTTTATAATGCTGAAAGTTCGGTAATCCACATGCAAACACATTTGTAGTGAATATATGCGAATCCGTTACGCATGTGGCGTGTTCGAAAGACGTAATTTCACAGCAATGGAATCTATGTAAATTACATGCCTAGTGGGTAGAAATCGTTCCAACAGTTTATTCCTTAGGAAATGCCTAATTTTCAAAACTGCTATTAGGAAATTGCTGCGAACTCAGACTTAATATTTCTAGGTGCAAATATGTCTTGTGTGGTGGATGAAAATTTGTAATGCACATGCTTACACTCAATAAAGAATGTTGTAGAATCTGTGATGCATGTAATGTATTCAGAACACGGAATGTCATGGTAAGTGAAACTATGTAAATTACAAGTCTACTGGATAGAACTCACTCCAAGAGGATTTTCTGTGAAAACTCTCGTATTTTCGAAACTGGCATTAAGAAATATCTGCAAATACTGAGTACATGCTTCTAGCTGTATATATACATTGTATGGTAGATGAAAGTACATTAATCCACATGCTAACAACTCAGCAGTTAATAATTGTCAAACTGCGGTGCATGTAGCATGTTCGGAGCACGGTATGTCACGGCGAGGAGATCTATTTAAATTACATGTCTTTTGTGTAGAACACTCTACAAGAGAATTATCCTGCAAAAGTTGCCTGATATTCTAAACTGCAGTTAGGAAAAAGCTGCAAAATCAGAATAATATTTTCAAGGTGTCTATATGCATTATATGGTGGATGAATGTTCTGTAATTCACCGGCACACAACTGACTAATGAATATTTGTCAAATCCGTGATGAATGCAGTGTGTTCAGACCACGGAAAGTCACTTTGTGGGAAACAATTGAAATTGCAATTCAAATGGGTAGAACTCACATGCAGAGATATTTTCTGGGAAAACTTTATGATTTTTGAGACTGACGTTAGGGAAAATCTGTGAAATCTGAGTAAATATTTCTAGGTGTATTTATGCCTTGTATGGTGGATGAAATTTCTGTAATCCACATGCACACAACTGAGTAATGAATGTTTGTCAAATCCGTGATGCATGTAGCATGTTCAGAAAATGGAAAGTCACTTTGAGGGAAACTATTTAAATTACAATTCTACTGGGTAAAACTCGCATGAAGAGGTTTTTTCTGCGAAAACTTCATGAATTTTGAAACTGAAGTTCGGAAAAAGCTCTGAAAGCAGAGTAAATACTTCTAGGTGTAAATATACCTTGTATGGTGTTTGAAAGTACAGAAATCCACATGCCCACAACTCAGTAATGAATGATTTCTAAATCCAATATGCATGTAGCGTGTTATGAACACGGAATATCATGGTAAGTGAAACATAGTAAATTTCATGTCTATTGGATAGAACACGATCGAAGAAAATTTTTCTGTGAAAACTGCCTGTATTTCGCAAGTGGCATTAGGACAAATCTGCGAACACAGAGAAAAATGTCTAGGTGTAAATATGCCATGTTTGGTGGATGAAAGTTTGGTAATCCACATGTTCACAGCTCATTAAAACATGTTTGTCAAATCCGTGATCCATGTAGCGTGTTCGGAACACAGAATATCACGGTGATAGGAAGTTTGTAAATTACATGTGTATTGGGTAGAACTCGATCCAAAAGCATTTATCTGCGAAATCTGCCTTATTTTCAAACTGGCATTAGGAAAACACTTCAAAATCTGAGAAAATGTTTCTAAGTGTCAATATGACATGTATGGTGGATGAAAGTTCAGTAATCCACATGCTAACAAATATGTAGTGAAGTTTTGTCAATTCTGTGATGCATGCAGCTTTCTCGGATCACGGAATTTCACGTTGAGCCAATCTATGTAAATTACATGTCTATTGTGTAGAACTCACTCCAAGAGCATTTTTCTGCAAAAACTACCTCACTTTCAAAACTGACATTTGGAAAACACTGGAAACTCAGAGTAATGGTTTCTAGGTGTAAATATGCTTTTTACGGCGGATGAAAGTTTGGTAATTCTCATGCTCACAACTCCTTTAAGAATATTTGTCGAATCAGGGATGCATGTTGCGTGTTCAGAACACGGAATGTCATAGTGAGGGAAAAAATGTAAATGACATGTCTATTGAGTAGAACTCGCTCCAAGAGGATTTTTCTGCATAAACTGCATGATTTTAGAAACTGACATTAGGAGATATCTACTAAATCTGAAAAAGTCTTTCTACGTGTAAATATGCCTTGTTTGGTGGATGAAAATTCGGTAATACTAATGTTCGCAACTCATTAAAGAGTGTTTGTCGAAACCGTGATGCACGTAGCATGTTTGGAACGCGGAAATTCTCGATGAGCGGAAGCATTTAAATTTCATGTCCATTGGGTAGAACTCGCTCCAAAAGCATTTTTCTGCAAAATCTGCCTCACTTTCAAAACTGGCAGTAGGAAATAGATTCGAAATCTGAGAAAATGCTTCTAAGTGTCAATATGACTTGTATGTGGATGAAAGATCAGAAATCCACATGCTAACAAATCTGTAGTGAATACTTGTCGAAACCTTGATGCATGCATCTTTGTCAGAACACAGATTTTGACGGTGAGCGAATCTATGTAAATTACATGTCTATTGCGTAGAACTCTCTCCAAGAATATTTTTCTGTGAAAACTGCCTCATTTTCGAAACTGGCTTTAGGTAAAATTTTCAAAAAATGAGAAAATGCTTGTAAGTGTCAGTATGCCTTGTATGGTGGATGAAAGTACGGTAAACCATATGCTAATAACTCTGTAGTGAATATTTGTGGAATCTGAGATGCATGTAGCGTGTTCAGAACACGGAGTTTCACGGTGAGTGAATCTATGTAAATTACATTTCTAATGGGTAGAAGTCGCTCCAAGAGCTTTTTGCTGTGAAATCTGCTGCATTTTGGAATCTGGCGATTGGAAAACTCTGTGAAATCAGAGGAAATGCTTCAAAGTGTCACTATGCCTTTTATTGTGTTGAAAGTTCGGTAATCCACATGCAAACACATTTGTAGTGAATATTTGTCAAATCCGTTATGCATGTAGCGTGTTCGAAAGACGTAATTTCACAGCAATGGATTCTATGTAAATTACATGCCTAGTGGGTAGAAATCGCTCCAACAGTTTTTTCCTTAGAAAAATGCCTAATTTTCAAAACTGCTATTAGGAAATTGCTGCGAACTCAGAGTTAATGTTTCTAGGTGCTAATATGTCTTGTGTGGTGGATGAAAGTTTGCAATGCACATGCTCGTACACTCAGTAATGAATGCTTTCTGAAACTGTGATGCATGTAATGTATTCAGAACACGGAACGTCATGGTAACTGAAACTATGTAAATTACAAGTCTATTGGATAGAACTCAATCCAAGAGGATTTTCTGTGAAAACCCTCGTATTTTCGAAACTGGCATTAAGAATATCTGCAAATACTGAGTACATGCTTCTAGCTGTATATATACATTGTATGGTAGATGAAAGTACATTAATCCACATGCTAACAACTCAGCAGTTAATAATTGTCAAACTGCGGTGCATGTAGCATGTTCGGAGCACGGTATGTCACGGCGAGGAGATCTATTTAAATTACATGTCTTTTGTGTAGAACACTCTACAAGAGAATTATCCTGCAAAAGTTGCCTGATATTCTAAACTGCAGTTAGGAAAAAGCTGCAAAATCAGAATAATATTTCAAGGTGTCATATGCATTATATGGTGGATGAATGTTCTGTAATTCACCGGCACACAACTGACTAATGAATATTTGTCAAATCCGTGATGAAATTAGCATTTCGGAGCATGGAAAGTCACTTTGTGGGAAACTATTGAAATATACAATTCCTACTTGGTCGAACTCGCTTGCAGAGATTACTATCTGCAAAACCATCATGATTTCAAAACAGACGGTAAGGGATAACTAGTGAAATCAGAGTAAATATTCGAGGTTGTATATATTGTCTTATAATGGTGTATGAAAGATCTGTAATCCACAATGCACACAACTGAGGATTAACGGTTGTCAAATCCGTGATGCATGTAGCATGTTCAGAAAACGGAAAGTCACTTTGAGGAAACTGCTTAAATACAAGTCCTCTGGATAGAACTCGCTTGAAGAGTTTTTTCCTGAGAAACTTCATGAATTTTAAAACCTGAAGTTAGGAAAAAGCTGTGAAAGCAGAGTAAATATTCTAGGTGTAAATATGCCTTGTATGGTGGATTAAAATTTCGGAAATCCACATGCTCTTCTAATCAGTAAATGAATGTTATTATAAAATCCAGTATGCATGTAGCGTGTTATGAACAAGGAATGTCATGGTAAGTGAAACATTGTAAATTTCATGTCTATCTGGATAGAACACGCTCGAAGAGAATTTTTCTGTGAAAACTGCCTGTATTTTGCAACTGGCATTAGGACAAATCTGCGAAACACAGAGAAAAATGTCTAGGGGTAAATATGCCATGTTTGGTGGATGAAATGTTTCGGTAATCCACATGTTCACAAGCTCATTAATATATGTTTGTCGAAATCCGTGATCCATGTAGCAGTGTTCGGAACACAGACTATCACGGTGAATAGGAAAGCCTTGTAAATTACCATGTTATTGGGTAGAACTCGCTCCAAAAGCATTTATCTGCGAAATCTGCCTCATTTTCAAAACTGGCATTAGGAAAACACTTCGAAATCTGAGAAAATGTTTCTAAGTGTCAATATGAATTTTATGGTGGATGAAAGTTCAGTAATCCACATGCTAAAAAATTCTGTAGTGAAGTTTTGTCAATTCTGTTATGCATGCAGCTTTCTCGGATCACGGAATTTCACGTTGAGCCAATCTATGTAAATTACATGTCTATTGTGTAGAACTCACTCCAAGAGCATTTTTCTGCAAAACTACCTCACTTTCAAAACTGACATTTGGAAAACACTGGAAACTTAGAGTAATGGTTTCTAGGTGTAAATATGCTTTTACGGCGGATGAAAGTTGGTAATTCTCATGCTCACAACTCCTTTAAGAATATTTGTCGAATCAGGGATGCATGTTGCGTGTTCAGAACACGGAATGTCATAGTGAGGGAAAAAATGTAAATGACATGTCTATTGAGTAGAACTCGCTCCAAGAAGATTTTCTGCATAAACTGCATGATTTTAGAAACTGACATTAGGAGATATCTACTAAATCTGAAAAAGTCTTTCTACGTGTAAATATGCCTTGTTTGGTGGATGAAAATTCAATAAAACTAATGTTCGCAACTCATTAAACAGTGTTTGTCGAAACCGTGATGCACGTAGCATGTTTGGAACGCAGACTATCACGTAATAGAAACCTTGCAAATTACCCATGTATTAGGTAGAACTCGCTCCAAACAGCAGTTATCTGCTAAATTTGCCTCATTACAAAACTGGCATTGAAAAAAAAAACTTCGAAATCTGAGAAAAATGATTCTAAGTGTCAAATGGAATTTATGGTGGATGAAAAGTTCAGTAATCACACATGCTAAAAAAATTTATGTTGTAGTGAATATTTGTCAAACTGTTTATGCATGAAGCTTTTCTCGGAACACAGATTTGACGGTGAGCGAAAACCTATGTAAATTAAATGTCTATTGGTAGAACTCCCCAAGAGCATTTTTCGGTGAAAAACTGCATCATTTTCGAAAATGGCGTTACGAAAATTTCCAAAAATGAGAAAATGGCTTGGTAAGCGCCATTATGCCTTTGTATGGTGGATAAACTACGGTAATCCAACATGCTAACTAACTCTGTAGTTAATATTTGTGGAATCCTGAGATGGCATGTAGCGTGTCAGAACACGGAGTTGTGAAATCTGCTGCATTTTTCAAACTGGCGTTTGGAACCTCTGTGGAAATCAGAGAAAATGTCTTCTAAGTAGCAGTATGCCTTTTATAATGCTGAAAGTTCGGTAATCCACATGCAAACACATTTGTAGTGAATATATGCGAATCCGTTACGCATGTGGCGTGTTCGAAAGACGTAATTTCACAGCAATGGAATCTATGTAAATTACATGCCTAGTGGGTAGAAATCGTTCCAACAGTTTATTCCTTAGGAAAATGCCTAATTTTCAAAACTGCTATTAGGAAATTGCTGCGAACTCAGACTTAATATTTCTAGGTGCAAATATGTCTTGTGTGGTGGATGAAAATTTGTAATGCACATGCTTACACTCAATAAAGAATGTTGTAGAATCTGTGATGCATGTAATGTATTCAGAACACGGAATGTCATGGTAAGTGAAACTATGTAAATTACAAGTCTACTGGATAGAACTCACTCCAAGAGGATTTTTCTGTGAAAACTCTCGTATTTTCGAAACTGGCATTAAGAAATATCTGCAAATACTGAGTACATGCTTCTAGCTGTATATATACATTGTATGGTAGATGAAAGTACATTAATCCACATGCTAACAACTCAGCAGTTAATAATTGTCAAACTGCGGTGCATGTAGCATGTTCGGAGCACGGTATGTCACGGCGAGGAGATCTATTTAAATTACATGTCTTTTGTGTAGAACACTCTACAAGAGAATTATCCTGCAAAAGTTGCCTGATATTCTAAACTGCAGTTAGGAAAAAGCTGCAAAATCAGAATAATATTTTCAAGGTGTCTATATGCATTATATGGTGGATGAATGTTCTGTAATTCACCGGCACACAACTGACTAATGAATATTTGTCAAATCCGTGATGAATGCAGTGTGTTCAGACCACGGAAAGTCACTTTGTGGGAAACAATTGAAATTGCAATTCAAATGGGTAGAACTCACATGCAGAGATATTTTCTGGGAAAACTTTATGATTTTTGAGACTGACGTTAGGGAAAATCTGTGAAATCTGAGTAAATATTTCTAGGTGTATTTATGCCTTGTATGGTGGATGAAATTTCTGTAATCCACATGCACACAACTGAGTAATGAATGTTTGTCAAATCCGTGATGCATGTAGCATGTTCAGAAAATGGAAAGTCACTTTGAGGGAAACTATTTAAATTACAATTCTACTGGGTAGAACTCGCATGAAGAGGTTTTTTCTGCGAAAACTTCATGAATTTTGAAACTGAAGTTCGGAAAAAGCTCTGAAAGCAGAGTAAATATTTCTAGGTGTAAATATACCTTGTATGGTGTTTGAAAGTACAGAAATCCACATGCCCACAACTCAGTAATGAATGATTTCTAAATCCAATATGCATGTAGCGTGTTATGAACACGGAATATCATGGTAAGTGAAACATAGTAAATTTCATGTCTATTGGATAGAACACGATCGAAGAAAATTTTTCTGTGAAAACTGCCTGTATTTCGCAAGTGGCATTAGGACAAATCTGCGAACACAGAGAAAAATGTCTAGGTGTAAATATGCCATGTTTGGTGGATGAAAGTTTGGTAATCCACATGTTCACAGCTCATTAAAACATGTTTGTCAAATCCGTGATCCATGTAGCGTGTTCGGAACACAGAATATCACGGTGATAGGAAGTTTGTAAATTACATGTGTATTGGGTAGAACTCGATCCAAAAGCATTTATCTGCGAAATCTGCCTTATTTTCAAAACTGGCATTAGGAAAACACTTCAAAATCTGAGAAAATGCTTCTAAGTGTCAATATGACTTGTATGGTGGATGAAAGTTCAGTAATCCACATGCTAACAAATATGTAGTGAAGTTTTGTCAATTCTGTGATGCATGCAGCTTTCTCGGATCACGGAATTTCACGTTGAGCCAATCTATGTAAATTACATGTCTATTGTGTAGAACTCACTCCAAGAGCATTTTTCTGCAAAAACTACCTCACTTTCAAAACTGACATTTGGAAAACACTGGAAACTCAGAGTAATGGTTTCTAGGTGTAAATATGCCTTTTACGGCGGATGAAAGTTTGGTAATTCTCATGCTCACAACTCCTTAAAGAATATTTGTCGAATCAGGGATGCATGTTGCGTGTTCAGAACACGGAATGTCATAGTGAGGGAAAAAATGTAAATGACATGTCTATTGAGTAGAACTCGCTCCAAGAGGATTTTTCTGCATAAACTGCATGATTTTAGAAACTGACATTAGGAGATATCTACTAAATCTGAAAAAGTCTTTCTACGTGTAAATATGCCTTGATTGGTGGATGAAAATTCGGTAATACTAATGTTCGCAACTCATTAAAGAGTGTTTGTCGAAACCGTGATGCACGTAGCATGTTTGGAACGCGGAAATTCTCGATGAGCGGAAGCATTTAAATTTCATGTCCATTGGGTAGAACTCGCTCCAAAAGCATTTTTCTGCAAAATCTGCCTCACTTTCAAAACTGGCAGTAGGAAATAGATTCGAAATCTGAGAAAATGCTTCTAAGTGTCAATATGACTTGTATGTGGATGAAAGATCAGAAATCCACATGCTAACAAATCTGTAGTGAATACTTGTCGAAACCTTGATGCATGCATCTTTGTCAGAACACAGATTTTGACGGTGAGCGAATCTATGTAAATTACATGTCTATTGCGTAGAACTCTCTCCAAGAATATTTTTCTGTGAAAACTGCCTCATTTTCGAAACTGGCTTTAGGTAAAATTTTCAAAAAATGAGAAAATGCTTGTAAGTGTCAGTATGCCTTGTATGGTGGATGAAAGTACGGTAAACCATATGCTAATAACTCTGTAGTGAATATTTGTGGAATCTGAGATGCATGTAGCGTGTTCAGAACACGGAGTTTCACGGTGAGTGAATCTATGTAAATTACATTTCTAATGGGTAGAAGTCGCTCCAAGAGCTTTTTGCTGTGAAATCTGCTGCATTTTGGAATCTGGCGATTGGAAAACTCTGTGAAATCAGAGGAAATGCTTCAAAGTGTCACTATGCCTTTTATTGTGTTGAAAGTTCGGTAATCCACATGCAAACACATTTGTAGTGAATATTTGTCAAATCCGTTATGCATGTAGCGTGTTCGAAAGACGTAATTTCACAGCAATGGATTCTATGTAAATTACATGCCTAGTGGGTAGAAATCGCTCCAACAGTTTTTTCCTTAGAAAAATGCCTAATTTTCAAAACTGCTATTAGGAAATTGCTGCGAACTCAGAGTTAATGTTTCTAGGTGCTAATATGTCTTGTGTGGTGGATGAAAGTTTGCAATGCACATGCTCGTAACACAGTAATGAATGCTTTCTGAATCTGTGATGCATGTAGCATGTTCAGAACATGGAATGTCACAGTGAGGGGGAAAATGTAAATTACATGTCTATTGGGTAGTACTCGCTCCAAGAGAATTTTTCTGCGAAAACTGCATGATTTTAGAAACTGACGTAAGGGGAAATCTACTAAATAAAATAAATGATTCTATGTGTAAATACACATTGGATGGTGGATGAAAGTTCGGTAATACACATGTTCACCACTCAATAAAGAATGTTTGTCGAATCAGTGATGCACGTAGCGTGTTCGGAACATGCAATGTCACGGTGAGTGAAAGCATTTAAATTACATGTCCACTTGGTAGAACTTGCTCCAAAAGCATTTTTCTGTGAAATCTGCCTCATTTTCCAAACTGGCATTAGGAAAAAATTCGAATTTTGAGAAAATGCTTCTAAGTGTCAATATGACTTGTATGGTGATGAAAGTTCAGAAATACACATGCTAACAAATCTGTAGTGAATATTTTTCGAAACCGTGATGCATGCAGTTTTTTCAGAACACAGAATTTGACGATGAGCGAATCTATGTAAATTACATGTCTATTGGATGGAACAAGTTCCAAGAGTATATTTCTTTGAAAACTGCCTGATTTCAGAAACTGACGTTAGGAAAATTCTGCATATAATTTGTACATGTTTCTAGGTGTATATATACATTTTATGGTAGATGAAATTTCAGTAATCCACATGCTAACAACTCAGCAGTGAATATTTGTCGAACCTGCGGTGCAAGTAGCAAGTTTGAAGCACGGAATTTCACGGCGAGGGACTCTATGTTAATTATATGTCCGATGTGTAGAACATGCTACAAGAGATTTATCCTGCTATAGTTGCCTGATTTTCTAAACTGCCATTAGGAAAAAGCTGTGAACTCATAATAATGTTTTCTAGGTTTATATATACCTTATATGGAGGATGAAAATTCTGTAATCTACATGCACACAACTGAGTAATGAATGTTTGTCAAATCCGTGATGAATTTAGCATTTTCGGAGCATGGAAAGTCACTTTGTGGGAAACTATTGAAATTACAATTCTACTGGGTCGAACTCGCTTGCAGAGATTACTTCTGCAAAACCATCATGATTTTCAAAACAGACGGTAGGATAAAGTAGTGAAATCAGAGTAAATATTTCTAGGTGTATATATGTCTTATATGGTGGATGAAAGATCTGTAATCCACATGCACACAACTGAGTAATTAACGTTTGTCAAATCCGTGATGCATGTAGCATGTTCAGAAAACGGAAAGTCACTTTGAGGGAAACTGCTTAAATTACAATTCCTCTGGATAGAACTCGCTTGAAGAGGTTTTTTCCTGAGAAAACTTCATGATTTTAAAACCTGAAGTTAGGAAAAAGCTGTGAAAGCAGAGTAAATATTTCTAGGTGTAAATATGCCTTGTATGGTGGATTAAATTTCGGAAATCCACATGCTCTCTAATCAGTAATGAATGTTTTATAAATCCAGTATGCATGTAGCGTGTTCTGAACAAGGAATGTCATGGTAAGTGAAACATTGTAAATTTCATGTCTGTCTGATAGAACACGCTCGAAGAGAATTTTTCTGTGAAAACTGCCTGTTTTTTGCAACTGGCATTCGGACAAATCTGCAAACACAGGAGAAAAATTCCTAGGGGTAAATATGCCGTGTTTGTTGGATGAATGTTCGGTAATCCACACGTTCCCAACTCATTAATATATGTTTGTCGAATCCGTGATCCATGTAACATGTTCGGAACACAGACTATCACGGTAATAGAAACCTTGCAAATTACCCATGTATTAGGTAGAACTCGCTCCAAAAGCATTTATCTGCGAAATCTGCCTCATTTTCAAAACTGGCATTAGAAAAACACTTCGAAATCTGAGAAAATGATTCTAAGTGTCAATATGAATTTTATGGTGGATGAAAGTTCAGTAATCCACATGCTAAAAAATTCTGTAGTGAATATTTGTCGAAACTGTTATGCATGCAGCTTTCTCGGAACACAGAATTTGACGGTGAGCGAACCTATGTAAATTAAATGTCTATTGTGTAGAACTCTCTCCAAGAGCATTTTTCGGTGAAAACTGCCTCATTTTCGAAACTGGCGTTACGAAAAATTTCCAAAAATGAGAAAATGCTTGTAAGCGCCATTATGCCTTGTATGGTGGATAAAACTACGGTAATCCACATGCTAACAACTCTGTAGTTAATATTTGTGGAATCCGAGATGCATGTAGCGTGTTCAGAACACGGAATTTCACGGTGAGCGAATCTTTGCAAATTCCAATCTCTTGGGTAGAACTCGCTCCAAGAGCTTTTTCCTGTGAAATCTGCCGCATTTTCAAAACTGGCGTTTGGAACACTCTGTGAAATCAGAGAAAATGCTTCTAAGTATCAATATGCCTTTTATAATGCTGAAAGTTCGGTAATCCACATGCAAACACATTTGTAGTGAATATATGCGAATCCGTTACGCATGTGGCGTGTTCGAAAGACGTAATTTCACAGCAATGGAATCTATGTAAATTACATGCCTAGTGGGTAGAAATCGTTCCAACAGTTTATTCCTTAGGAAAATGCCTAATTTTCAAAACTGCTATTAGGAAATTGCTGCGAACTCAGACTTAATATTTCTAGGTGCAAATATGTCTTGTGTGGTGGATGAAAGTTTGTAATGCACATGCTTACACTCAATAAAGAATGTTGTAGAATCTGTGATGCATGTAATGTATTCAGAACACGGAATGTCATGGTAACTGAAACTATGTAAATTACAAGTCTATTGGATAGAACTCACTCCAAGAGGATTTTTCTGTGAAAACTCTCGTATTTTCGAAACTGGCATTAAGAAATATCTGCAAATACTGAGTACATGCTTCTAGCTGTATATATACATTGTATGGTAGATGAAAGTACATTAATCCACATGCTAACAACTCAGCAGTTAATAATTGTCAAACTGCGGTGCATGTAGCATGTTCGGAGCACGGTATGTCACGGCGAGGAGATCTATTTAAATTACATGTCTTTTGTGTAGAACACTCTACAAGAGAATTATCCTGCAAAAGTTGCCTGATATTCTAAACTGCAGTTAGGAAAAAGCTGCAAAATCAGAATAATATTTTCAAGGTGTCTATATGCATTATATGGTGGATGAATGTTCTGTAATTCACCGGCACACAACTGACTAATGAATGTTTGTCAAATCCGTGATGAATGCAGTGTGTTCAGACCACGGAAAGTCACTTTGTGGGAAACAATTGAAATTGCAATTCAAAAGGGTAGAACTCACATGCAGAGATATTTTCTGGGAAAACTTTATGATTTTTGAGACTGACGTTAGGGAAAATCTGTGAAATCTGAGTAAATATTTCTAGGTGTATTTATGCCTTGTATGGTGGATGAAAGTTCTGTAATCCACATGCACACAACTGAGTAATGAATGTTTGTCAAATCCGTGATGCATGTAGCATGTTCAGAAAATGGAAAGTCACTTTGAGGGAAACTATTTAAATTACAATTCTACTGGGTAGAACTCGCATGAAGAGGTTTTTTCTGCGAAAACTTCATGAATTTTGAAACTGAAGTTCGGAAAAAGCTCTGAAAGCAGAGTAAATATTTCTAGGTGTAAATATACCTTGTATGGTGTTTGAAAGTACAGAAATCCACATGCTCACAACTCAGTAATGAATGATTTCTAAATCCAATATGCATGTAGCGTGTTATGAACACGGAATATCATGGTAAGTGAAACATAGTAAATTTCATGTCTATTGGATAGAACACGATCGAAGAAAATTTTTCTGTGAAAACTGCCTGTATTTCGCAAGTGGCATTAGGACAAATCTGCGAACACAGAGAAAAATGTCTAGGTGTAAATATGCCATGTTTGGTGGATGAAAGTTTGGTAATCCACATGTTCACAGCTCATTAAAACATGTTTGTCAAATCCGTGATCCATGTAGCGTGTTCGGAACACAGAATATCACGGTGATAGGAAGTTTGTAAATTACATGTGTATTGGGTAGAACTCGATCCAAAAGCATTTATCTGCGAAATCTGCCTTATTTTCAAAACTGGCATTAGGAAAACACTTCAAAATCTGAGAAAATGTTTCTAAGTGTCAATATGACATTGTATGGTGGATGAAAGTTCAGTAATCCACATGCTAACAAATATGTAGTGAAGTTTTGTCAATTCTGTGATGCATGCAGCTTTCTCGGATCACGGAATTTCACGTTGAGCCAATCTATGTAAATTACATGTCTATTGTGTAGAACTCACTCCAAGAGCATTTTTCTGCAAAAACTACCTCACTTTCAAAACTGACATTTGGAAAACACTGGAAACTCAGAGTAATGGTTTCTAGGTGTAAATATGCCTTTTACGGCGGATGAAAGTTTGGTAATTCTCATGCTCACAACTCCTTAAAGAATATTTGTCGAATCAGGGATGCATGTTGCGTGTTCAGAACACGGAATGTCATAGTGAGGGAAAAAATGTAAATGACATGTCTATTGAGTAGAACTCGCTCCAAGAGGATTTTTCTGCATAAACTGCATGATTTTAGAAACTGACATTAGGAGATATCTACTAAATCTGAAAAAGTCTTTCTACGTGTAAATATGCCTTGTTTGGTGGATGAAAATTCGGTAATACTAATGTTCGCAACTCATTAAAGAGTGTTTGTCGAAACCGTGATGCACGTAGCATGTTTGGAACGCGGAAATTCTCGATGAGCGGAAGCATTTAAATTTCATGTCCATTGGGTAGAACTCGCTCCAAAAGCATTTTTCTGCAAAATCTGCCTCACTTTCAAAACTGGCAGTAGGAAATAGATTCGAAATCTGAGAAAATGCTTCTAAGTGTCAATATGAATTGTATGTGGATGAAAGATCAGAAATCCACATGCTAACAAATCTGTAGTGAATACTTGTCGAAACCTTGATGCATGCATCTTTGTCAGAACACAGATTTTGACGGTGAGCGAATCTATGTAAATTACATGTCTATTGCGTAGAACTCTCTCCAAGAATATTTTTCTGTGAAAACTGCCTCATTTTCGAAACTGGCTTTAGGTAAAATTTTCAAAAAATGAGAAAATGCTTGTAAGTGTCAGTATGCCTTGTATGGTGGATGAAAGTACGGTAAACCATATGCTAATAACTCTGTAGTGAATATTTGTGGAATCTGAGATGCATGTAGCGTGTTCAGAACACGGAGTTTCACGGTGAGTGAATCTATGTAAATTACATTTCTAATGGGTAGAAGTCGCTCCAAGAGCTTTTTGCTGTGAAATCTGCTGCATTTTGGAATCTGGCGATTGGAAAACTCTGTGAAATCAGAGGAAATGCTTCAAAGTGTCACTATGCCTTTTATTGTGTTGAAAGTTCGGTAATCCACATGCAAACACATTTGTAGTGAATATTTGTCAAATCCGTTATGCATGTAGCGTGTTCGAAAGACGTAATTTCACAGCAATGGATTCTATGTAAATTACATGCCTAGTGGGTAGAAATCGCTCCAACAGTTTTTTCCTTAGAAAAATGCCTAATTTTCAAAACTGCTATTAGGAAATTGCTGCGAACTCAGAGTTAATGTTTCTAGGTGCTAATATGTCTTGTGTGGTGGATGAAAATTTGTAATGCACATGCTTACACTCAATAAAGAATGTTGTAGAATCTGTGATGCATGTAATGTATTCAGAACACGGAATGTCATGGTAAGTGAAACTATGTAAATTACAAGTCTACTGGATAGAACTCACTCCAAGAGGATTTTTCTGTGAAAACTCTCGTATTTTCGAAACTGGCATTAAGAAATATCTGCAAATACTGAGTACATGCTTCTAGCTGTATATATACATTGTATGGTAGATGAAAGTACATTAATCCACATGCTAACAACTCAGCAGTTAATAATTGTCAAACTGCGGTGCATGTAGCATGTTCGGAGCACGGTATGTCACGGCGAGGAGATCTATTTAAATTACATGTCTTTTGTGTAGAACACTCTACAAGAGAATTATCCTGCAAAAGTTGCCTGATATTCTAAACTGCAGTTAGGAAAAAGCTGCAAAATCAGAATAATATTTTCAAGGTGTCTATATGCATTATATGGTGGATGAATGTTCTGTAATTCACCGGCACACAACTGACTAATGAATATTTGTCAAATCCGTGATGAATGCAGTGTGTTCAGACCACGGAAAGTCACTTTGTGGGAAACAATTGAAATTGCAATTCAAATGGGTAGAACTCACATGCAGAGATATTTTCTGGGAAAACTTTATGATTTTTGAGACTGACGTTAGGGAAAATCTGTGAAATCTGAGTAAATATTTCTAGGTGTATTTATGCCTTGTATGGTGGATGAAATTTCTGTAATCCACATGCACACAACTGAGTAATGAATGTTTGTCAAATCCGTGATGCATGTAGCATGTTCAGAAAATGGAAAGTCACTTTGAGGGAAACTATTTAAATTACAATTCTACTGGGTAGAAGTCGCATGAAAAGGTTTTTTCTGCGAAAACTTCATGAATTTTGAAACTGAAGTTCGGAAAATAGCTCTGAAAGCAGAGTAAATATTTCTAGGTGTAAATATACCTTGTATGGTGTTTGAAAGTACAGAAATCCACATGCCCACAACTCAGTAATGAATGATTTCTAAATCCAATATGCATGTAGCGTGTTATGAACACGGAATATCATGGTAAGTGAAACATAGTAAATTTCATGTCTATTGGATAGAACACGATCGAAGAAAATTTTTCTGTGAAAACTGCCTGTATTTCGCAAGTGGCATTAGGACAAATCTGCGAACACAGAGAAAAATGTCTAGGTGTAAATATGCCATGTTTGGTGGATGAAAGTTTGGTAATCCACATGTTCACAGCTCATTAAAACATGTTTGTCAAATCCGTGATCCATGTAGCGTGTTCGGAACACAGAATATCACGGTGATAGAAAGTTTGTAAATTACATGTGTATTGGGTAGAACTCGATCCAAAAGCATTTATCTGCGAAATCTGCCTTATTTTCAAAACTGGCATTAGGAAAACACTTCAAAATCTGAGAAAATGCTTCTAAGTGTCAATATGACTGTTAAGGCGGATGAAAGTTCAGTAATCCACATGCTAACAAATATGTAGTGAATTTTTGTCGATTCTGTGATGCATGCAGCTTTCTCGGAACACGGAATTTCACGTTGAGCCAATCTATGTAAATTACATGTCTATTGTGTAGAACTCACTCCAAGAGCATTTTTCTGCAAAAACTACCTCACTTTCAAAACTGACATTTGGAAAACACTGGAAACTCAGAGTAATGGTTTCTAGGTGTAAATATGCCTTTTTACGGCGGATGAAAGTTTGGTAATTCTCATGCTCACAACTCCTTAAGAATATTTGTCGAATCAGGGATGCATGTTGCGTGTTCAGAACACGGAATGTCATAGTGAGGGAAAAAATGTAAATGACATGTCTATTGAGTAGAACTCGCTCCAAGAGGATTTTTCTGCATAAACTGCATGATTTTAGAAACTGACATTAGGAGATATCTACTAAATCTGAAAAAGTCTTTCTACGTGTAAATATGCCTTGTTTGGTGGATGAAAATTCGGTAATACTAATGTTCGCAACTCATTAAAGAGTGTTTGTCGAAACCGTGATGCACGTAGCATGTTTGGAACACGGAAATTCTCGATGAGCGGAAGCATTTAAATTTCATGTCCATTGGGTAGAACTCGCTCCAAAAGCATTTTTCTGCAAAATCTGCCTCACTTTCAAAACTGGCAGTAGGAAATAGATTCGAAATCTGAGAAAATGCTTCTAAGTGTCAATATGACTTGTATGTGGATGAAAGATCAGAAATCCACATGCTAACAAATCTGTAGTGAATACTTGTCGAAACCTTGATGCATGCATCTTTGTCAGAACACAGATTTTGACGGTGAGCGAATCTATGTAAATTACATGTCTATTGCGTAGAACTCTCTCCAAGAATATTTTTCTGTGAAAACTGCCTCATTTTCGAAACTGGCTTTAGGTAAAATTTTCAAAAAATGAGAAAATGCTTGTAAGTGTCAGTATGCCTTGTATGGTGGATGAAAGTACGGTAAACCATATGCTAATAACTCTGTAGTGAATATTTGTGGAATCTGAGATGCATGTAGCGTGTTCAGAACACGGAGTTTCACGGTGAGTGAATCTATGTAAATTACATTTCTAATGGGTAGAAGTCGCTCCAAGAGCTTTTTGCTGTGAAATCTGCTGCATTTTGGAATCTGGCGATTGGAAAACTCTGTGAAATCAGAGGAAATGCTTCAAAGTGTCACTATGCCTTTTATTGTGTTGAAAGTTCGGTAATCCACATGCAAACACATTTGTAGTGAATATTTGTCAAATCCGTTATGCATGTAGCGTGTTCGAAAGACGTAATTTCACAGCAATGGATTCTATGTAAATTACATGCCTAGTGGGTAGAAATCGCTCCAACAGTTTTTTCCTTAGAAAAATGCCTAATTTTCAAAACTGCTATTAGGAAATTGCTGCGAACTCAGAGTTAATGTTTCTAGGTGCTAATATGTCTTGTGTGGTGGATGAAAGTTTGCAATGCACATGCTCGTAACACAGTAATGAATGCTTTCTGAATCTTTGATGCATGTAGCATGTTCAGAACATGGAATGTCACAGTGAGGGGGAAAATGTAAATTACATGTCTATTGGGTAGTACTCGCTCCAAGAGAATTTTTCTGCGAAAACTGCATGATTTTAGAAACTGACGTAAGGGGAAATCTACTAAATAAGAATAAATGTTTCTATGTGTAAATACACATTGGATGGTGGATGAAAGTTCGGTAATACACATGTTCACCACTCAATAAAGAATGTTTGTCGAATCAGTGATGCACGTAGCGTGTTCGGAACATGCAATGTCACGGTGAGTGAAAGCATTTAAATTACATGTCCACTTGGTAGAACTTGCTCCAAAAGCATTTTTCTGTGAAATCTGCCTCATTTTCCAAACTGGCATTAGGAAAAAATTCGAATTTTGAGAAAATGCTTCTAAGTGTCAATATGACTTGTATGGTGATGAAAGTTCAGAAATACACATGCTAACAAATCTGTAGTGAATATTTTTCGAAACCGTGATGCATGCAGTTTTTTCAGAACACAGAATTTGACGATGAGCGAATCTATGTAAATTACATGTCTATTGGATGGAACAAGTTCCAAGAGTATATTTCTTTGAAAACTGCCTGATTTCAGAAACTGACGTTAGGAAAAATCTGCATATAATTTGTACATGTTTCTAGGTGTATATATACATTTTATGGTAGATGAAAGTTCAGTAATCCACATGCTAACAACTCAGCAGTGAATATTTGTCGAACCTGCGGTGCAAGTAGCAAGTTTGAAGCACGGAATTTCACGGCGAGGGACTCTATGTAAATTATATGTCCGATGTGTAGAACATGCTACAAGAGATTTATCCTGCTATAGTTGCCTGATTTTCTAAACTGCCATTAGGAAAAAGCTGTGAACTCAGAATAATGTTTTCTAGGTTTATATATACCTTATATGGAGGATGAAAATTCTGTAATCTACATGCACACAACTGAGTAATGAATGTTTGTCAAATCCGTGATGAATTTAGCATTTTCGGAGCCATGGAAAGTCACTTTGTGGGAAACTATTGAAATTACAATTCTACTGGGTCGAACTCGCTTGCAGAGATTACTTCTGCAAAACCATCATGATTTTCAAAACAGACGGTAGGATAAAGTAGTGAAATCAGAGTAAATATTTCTAGGTGTATATATGTCTTATATGGTGGATGAAAGATCTGTAATCCACATGCACACAACTGAGTAATTAACGTTTGTCAAATCCGTGATGCATGTAGCATGTTCAGAAAACGGAAAGTCACTTTGAGGGAAACTGCTTAAATTACAATTCCTCTGGATAGAACTCGCTTGAAGAGGTTTTTTCCTGAGAAAACTTCATGATTTTAAAACCTGAAGTTAGGAAAAAGCTGTGAAAGCAGAGTAAATATTTCTAGGTGTAAATATGCCTTGTATGGTGGATTAAATTTCGGAAATCCACATGCTCTCTAATCAGTAATGAATGTTTTATAAATCCAGTATGCATGTAGCGTGTTCTGAACAAGGAATGTCATGGTAAGTGAAACATTGTAAATTTCATGTCTGTCTGATAGAACACGCTCGAAGAGAATTTTTCTGTGAAAACTGCCTGTTTTTTGCAACTGGCATTCGGACAAATCTGCAAACACAGAGAAAAATGTCTAGGTGTAAATATGCCGTGTTTGTTGGATGAATGTTCGGTAATCCACACGTTCCCAACTCATTAATATATGTTTGTCGAATCCGTGATCCATGTAACATGTTCGGAACACAGACTATCACGGTAATAGAAACCTTGCAAATTACCCATGTATTAGGTAGAACTCGCTCCAAAAGCATTTATCTGCGAAATCTGCCTCATTTTCAAAACTGGCATTAGAAAAACACTTCGAAATCTGAGAAAATGATTCTAAGTGTCAATATGAATTGTATGGTGGATGAAAGTTCAGTAATCCACATGCTAAAAATTCTGTAGTGAATATTTGTCGAAACTGTTATGCATGCAGCTTTCTCGGAACACAGAATTTGACGGTGAGCGAACCTATGTAAATTAAATGTCTATTGTGTAGAACTCTCTCCAAGAGCATTTTTCGGTGAAAACTGCCTCATTTTCGAAACTGGCGTTACGAAAAATTTCCAAAAATGAGAAAATGCTTGTAAGCGCCATTATGCCTTGTATGGTGGATAAAACTACGGTAATCCACATGCTAACAACTCTGTAGTTAATATTTGTGGAATCCGAGATGCATGTAGCGTGTTCAGAACACGGAATTTCACGGTGAGCGAATCTTTGCAAATTCCAATCTCTTGGGTAGAACTCGCTCCAAGAGCTTTCTGCTGCGAAATCTGCCGCATTTTCAAACTGGCGTTTGGAACACTATGTGAAATCAGAGAAAATGCTTCTAAGTATCAATATGCCTTTTATTATGCTGAAAGTTCGGTAATCCACATGCAAACACATTTGTAGTGAATATATGCGAATCCGTTATGCATGTAGCGTGTTCGAAAGACGTAATTTCACAGCAATGGAATCTATGTAAATTACATGCCTAGTGGGTAGAAATCGCTCCAACAGTTTATTCCTTAGGAAAATGCCTAATTTTCAAAACTGCTATTAGGAAATTGCTGCGAACTCAGACTTAATGTTTCTAGGTGCAAATATGTCTTGTGTGGTGGATGAAAGTTTGTAATGCACATGCTTACACTCAATAAAGAATGTTGTAGAATCTGTGATGCATGTAATGTATTCAGAACACGGAATGTCATGGTAACTGAAACTATGTAAATTACAAGTCTATTGGATAGAACTCACTCCAAGAGGATTTTTCTGTGAAAACTCTCGTATTTTCGAAACTGGCATTAAGAAATATCTGCAAATACTGAGTACATGCTTCTAGCTGTATATATACATTGTATGGTAGATGAAAGTACATTAATCCACATGCTAACAACTCAGCAGTTAATAATTGTCAAACTGCGGTGCATGTAGCATGTTCGGAGCACGGTATGTCACGGCGAGGAGATCTATTTAAATTACATGTCTTTTGTGTAGAACACTCTACAAGAGAATTATCCTGCAAAAGTTGCCTGATATTCTAAACTGCAGTTAGGAAAAAGCTGCAAAATCAGAATAATATTTTCAAGGTGTCTATATGCATTATATGGTGGATGAATGTTCTGTAATTCACCGGCACACAACTGACTAATGAATGTTTGTCAAATCCGTGATGAATGCAGTGTGTTCAGACCACGGAAAGTCACTTTGTGGGAAACAATTGAAATTGCAATTCAAATGGGTAGAACTCACATGCAGAGATATTTTCTGGGAAAACTTTATGATTTTTGAGACTGACGTTAGGGAAAATCTGTGAAATCAGAGTAAATATTTCTAGGTGTATTTATGCCTTGTATGGTGGATGAAAGTTCTGTAATCCACATGCACACAACTGAGTAATGAATGTTTGTCAAATCCGTGATGCATGTAGCATGTTCAGAAAATGGAAAGTCACTTTGAGGGAAACTATTTAAATTACAATTCTACTGGGTAGAACTCGCATGAAGAGGTTTTTTCTGCGAAAACTTCATGAATTTTGAAACTGAAGTTCGGAAAAAGCTCTGAAAGCAGAGTAAATATTTCTAGGTGTAAATATACCTTGTATGGTGTTTGAAAGTACAGAAATCCACATGCCCACAACTCAGTAATGAATGATTTCTAAATCCAATATGCATGTAGCGTGTTATGAACACGGAATATCATGGTAAGTGAAACATAGTAAATTTCATGTCTATTGGATAGAACACGATCGAAGAAAATTTTTCTGTGAAAACTGCCTGTATTTCGCAAGTGGCATTAGGACAAATCTGCGAACACAGAGAAAAATGTCTAGGTGTAAATATGCCATGTTTGGTGGATGAAAGTTTGGTAATCCACATGTTCACAGCTCATTAAAACATGTTTGTCAAATCCGTGATCCATGTAGCGTGTTCGGAACACAGAATATCACGGTGATAGGAAAGTTTGTAAATTACATGTGTATTGGGTAGAACTCGATCCAAAAGCATTTATCTGCGAAATCTGCCTTATTTTCAAAACTGGCATTAGGAAAACACTTCGAAATCTGAGAAAATGTTTCTAAGTGTCAATATGAATTTTATGGTGGATGAAAGTTCAGTAATCCACATGCTAAAAAATTCTGTAGTGAAGTTTTGTCAATTCTGTTATGCATGCAGCTTTCTCGGATCACGGAATTTCACGTTGAGCCAATCTATGTAAATTACATGTCTATTGTGTAGAACTCACTCCAAGAGCATTTTTCTGCAAAAACTACCTCACTTTCAAAACTGACATTTGGAAAACACTGGAAACTCAGAGTAATGGTTTCTAGGTGTAAATATGCTTTTTACGGCGGATGAAAGTTTGGTAATTCTCATGCTCACAACTCCTTTAAGAATATTTGTCGAATCAGGGATGCATGTTGCGTGTTCAGAACACGGAATGTCATAGTGAGGGAAAAAATGTAAATGACATGTCTATTGAGTAGAACTCGCTCCAAGAGGATTTTTCTGCATAAACTGCATGATTTTAGAAACTGACATTAGGAGATATCTACTAAATCTGAAAAAGTCTTTCTACGTGTAAATATGCCTTGTTTGGTGGATGAAAATTCGGTAATACTAATGTTCGCAACTCATTAAAGAGTGTTTGTCGAAACCGTGATGCACGTAGCATGTTTGGAACACGGAAATTCTCGATGAGCGGAAGCATTTAAATTTCATGTCCATTGGGTAGAACTCGCTCCAAAAGCATTTTTCTGCAAAATCTGCCTCACTTTCAAAACTGGCAGTAGGAAATAGATTCGAAATCTGAGAAAATGCTTCTAAGTGTCAATATGACTTGTATGTGGATGAAAGATCAGAAATCCACATGCTAACAAATCTGTAGTGAATACTTGTCGAAACCTTGATGCATGCATCTTTGTCAGAACACAGATTTTGACGGTGAGCGAATCTATGTAAATTACATGTCTATTGCGTAGAACTCTCTCCAAGAATATTTTTCTGTGAAAACTGCCTCATTTTCGAAACTGGCTTTAGGTAAAATTTTCAAAAAATGAGAAAATGCTTGTAAGTGTCAGTATGCCTTGTATGGTGGATGAAAGTACGGTAAACCATATGCTAATAACTCTGTAGTGAATATTTGTGGAATCTGAGATGCATGTAGCGTGTTCAGAACACGGAGTTTCACGGTGAGTGAATCTATGTAAATTACATTTCTAATGGGTAGAAGTCGCTCCAAGAGCTTTTTGCTGTGAAATCTGCTGCATTTTGGAATCTGGCGATTGGAAAACTCTGTGAAATCAGAGGAAATGCTTCAAAGTGTCACTATGCCTTTTATTGTGTTGAAAGTTCGGTAATCCACATGCAAACACATTTGTAGTGAATATTTGTCAAATCCGTTATGCATGTAGCGTGTTCGAAAGACGTAATTTCACAGCAATGGAATCTATGTAAATTACATGCCTAGTGGGTAGAAATCGCTCCAACAGTTTTTTCCTTAGAAAAATGCCTAATTTTCAAAACTGCTATTAGGAAATTGCTGCGAACTCAGAGTTAATGTTTCTAGGTGCAAATATGTCTTGTGTGGTGGATGAAAGTTTGTAATGCACATGCTTACACTCAATAAATAATGTTGTAGAAACTGTGATGCATGTAATGTATTCCAGAACACGGAACTGTCATGGTACGTGAAACTATGTAAATTACAAGTCTATGGATAGAACTCAATCCAAGAGGATTTTTCTGTGAAAACCCTCGTATTTTCGAAAACTGGCATTAAGAAATATCTGCCAAATACTGAGTACATGCTTCTAGCTGTATATTACATTGTATGGTAGATGAAAGTACATTAATCCCACATGCTAACAACTCAGCAGTTAATAATTGTCAAACTGCGGTGCATGTAGCATGTTCGGAGCACGGTATGTCACGGCGAGGAGATCTATTTAAATTACATGGTCTTTTTGTGTAGAACACTCTACAAGAGAATTATCCTGCAAAAGTTGCCTGATATTCTAAACTGCAGTAGGAAAAAGCTGCAAATCGAATAATTTCAAGGTGTCTATATGCATTATATGGTGATGATGTTCTGTAATTCACCGGCACACAACTGACTATTATGAATATTGTCAAATCCGGATGGAATGCAGTGTGTTCAGCCACGGAAAGTCCCACTTTTGGGAAAACAATTGAAATTGCAATTTCAAATGGGGTAGAACTCACATGCAGAGATATTTTCTGGGAAAACTTTATGATTTTTGAGACTGACGTTATGGGAAAATCTTTGGAAGTCTGTGTAAATATTTCTAGGTGTATTTATGCCTTTATGGTGGATGAAAATTTCTGTAATCCACATGCACACACTGAGTAATGAATGTTTGTCAACATCGTGATGCATGTAGCATGTTCAGAAAATGGAAGTCACTTTGAGGGAAACTATTTAAATACAATTCTCCTGGGTAGAAACCGCATGAAGAGGTTTTCTGCGAAAACTTCATGAATTTTGAAACTGAAGTTCGGAAATAGCTCTGAAAGCAGGAAAGTATAAATAGATCTAGGTGTAAATATACCTTGTATGGTGTTTGAAAGTACAGAAATCCACATCCCACAAACAAGCTCAGTAAGATGATTTCTAAATCCAATATGCATTGTAGCGTGTTATGAACACGGAATATCATGGTAGGTGGAAACATAGAAATTTCATGTCTATTGGATAGAACACGATCGAAGAAAAAATTTTTCGTGTTGAAAACTGCCTGTATTTCGCAAGTGGCTAGGACAAATCTGCGAACACAGAGAAGAAAAGTTCTAGGTGTAAATAGCCATGTTTGGTGGATGAGTGAAAGTTTGGTAATCCACATGTTCACAGCTCTATAAAACAGTTTGTCAAATCCGTGATCCATGTAGCGTGTTCGGGACACAGAATATCACGGTGATAGGAAGTTTGTAAATACATGTGTATTGGGTAGAACTCGATCCAAAAGCATTTATCTGTGAAATCTGCCTTAATTTCAAACTGGCATTAGGAAAACAACTTCAAAATCTGAGCAAAATATTTCTAAGTGTCAATATGACATGTATGGTGATTGTGATGGAAAGTTCAGTAATCCACTTGCTAACAATTATGTAGTGAAGTTTTGTCAATTTGGATGATGCAGCTTTCTCGGGAACGGAATTTCACGTTGAGCCAATCTATGTAAATTACATGTCTATTGTGTAGAACTCACTCCAAGAGCATTTTTCTGCAAAAAACTACCTCACATTCAAAACTGACATTTGGAAAACACTGGAAACTCAGAGAGTAATGGTTCTAGGTGTAAATATGCTTTTTACGGCGGATTGAAAGTTTGGTATTCTCATGCTCACAACTCCTTTAAATATTTGTCGAATCAGGAATGCATGTTGCGTGTTCAGAACACGGAATGTCATAGTGAGGGAAAAAATGTAAATGACAGTTCTATTGAGTTAGAAACTCGCTCCAAGAGGATTTTTCTGCATAAACTGCATGATTTTAGAAACTGACATTAGGAGATATCTACTAAATCTGAAAAAGTCTTTCTACGTGTAAATATGCCTTGATTGGTGGATGAAAAATTCGGTAATACTAATGTTCGCAACTCATTAAAGAGTGTTTGTCGAAAACGTGATGCACGTAGCATGTTTGGAAACGCGGAAATTCTCGATGAGCGGAAGCATTCTTTTAATTTCATGTCCATTGGGTTAGAACTCGCTCCAAAGCATTTTTCTCAAAATCTGCCTCACTTTCAAAACTGGCAGTAGGGAATAGATTCGAAATCTGAGAAAAATGCTTCTAAGTGTCCAATATGACTTGAGTAGTGGATGAAAGATCAGAAATACCCATGCTAACAAATCTGTAGTGAATATTGGTCGAACCTTGATGCATGCATCTTTGTCAGAACACAGATTTTGACGGTGAGCGAATCTATGTAAATTACATGTCTATGCGTTACGTAGAACTGCTACAAGATTTTTCTGTGAAAACTGCCTCATTTTGAAACTGGCTTTAGGTAAAATTTTCAAAAAATGAGTCTGAAAATGTTGTAAGTGTCAGTATGCTTGTATGGTGATTGAAAGTACGGTAAACCATATGCTAATAACTCTGTGTGAATATTTGTGGGAATCTGAGATGCATGTAGCGTGTTCAGAACACGGAGAATTCACGGTGAGTGAATCTAGTAAATTACATTTCTAATGGGTAGAAGTCGCTCCAAGAGCTTTTTGCTGTGAAATCTGCTGCATTTTGGAATCTGGCGATTGGAAAACTCTGTGTGAAATCAGAGGAAATGCTTCAA
>NC_045703.1:75935828-75956096 GCF_009834535.1 Camelus ferus
GGCCTCTCCTCCTCTATCAGACAGATACACCACGCAGAGATAGGTAGGTAGACACAGTATAGACAGACACACTACCCTCCTCCTGCTTCTCCATTACATAGGTGGACAGGCACAGCCTCCTCCACTAGGGATATACAGAGACAGATACATAGATACACAGACACATTAGCCTTCTCCTCCATTTGATAGAGGAGGAGGAGGACGCTAGTGTGTGTTTGTCTGTCTCTCCTCCTATCTATCAGATACATACACACACAGAGATAGACAGATAGACAGACCTATAGACAGACACCACTAACCCCTCCTCCGTTTTGATTCATTGATAGACACGCAAGGCTCCTCCTTCATTAGATAGACAAAATGATCAACACACGGACAATTAGACACACTAGCCTCCTCCATTAAATACGTAGATATACAGAGAGATGGATAGACACCCTAGCCTCCTCCTCCTCCATTAGATAGATACAGACAGAGACACACTAGCCTGCTTGATTAGCTAGACAGGCACACCAGCCGCCTCCTCTTCTTCCTCCATTAGATAGAAAGACAGACAGAACTGTGCTCCCCCAGTAGACGGATATATAGACACACTAGCCTCCTCCTTCTCCTCCATTAGATACACAGAGACAGACACACTTGCCTCCTCTTCCTCTACATAGGGAGATAGATGGACACACTAGCCCCCTCCTCCTCCTCCATTAGAAACACAGACACACACAGACCGAGAAACAGCCACACTAGCGTCCTCCTTATCCCCTATTAGACGGACAGACAGACAGACAGACAGACTAGCCGCCTCTTCGTCCTGTTGAGATACAGAAAGAAACACACAGAGATACAAAGACACACTAGCCTCCTCCACCTCCTGTTTCGATAGAGGCAGCGAGAGTACACACAGACAGATAACACACTAGCCTCCTCCTCATTTTTAGATAACTAGAGAGAGAGAGAGAGAGAGAGACACATAGACACACTAGCCTCCTCATCCTGTTGAGAGAGAGAGAGAGAGACACACACACACAGGTAGACACACGGAACACTAGCCACCTCCTCCTCCTCCTTCCCCATTAGATAGATGGATAGATAGACAGACAGACAGACAGAGAGATACATAGCCAGACACTCTAGCCGCTCCTCTTCCTGCTGAAATAGAAAGAGAGGTGCGAGAGATACACGCAGATAGACACACTAGCCGCCGCCTCTGTTTACATACGTAGAGAGAGGGAGTGAGAGATCCACACACAGATCGATAGACACAGGAGCCTCCTCCACCTCTGTTTAGACAGATGGACAGGCACGCTAGCCGCCTCCTCCATTTGTAGATAGGAGGTCATACAGACAGACAGACACTAGCGGCCTCCTCCTCCTCTATCAGATATATACACAGGCAGAGATAGGTAGGTAGACAGACGTATAGACAGACACACTACCCTCCTCCTGCTTCTCCATTACATAGGTGGACAGGCACACTAGCCTCCTCCACTAGGGATATACAGAGACAGATACATAGATATGCAGACACAGGCCTTCTCGTCCTCCTCCATTACGGAGATAAATAGAAAGACAGATGGACAGACAGACACCCTAGCCCCTTCCTTCTGCTCCATTACAGAGACAGACAGATACTCAGACACACTAGCCTCCTCCTCCTCCTCCTGCATTAAATACATAGATAGTAGATACATAGTTAGAAACACAGACAGACAGACAGACACACTGGATTCCTGCTCCTCTGCAGAGAGATAGTTAGACACACTAGTCTATTCCTCCTGCATTAGACAGACAGACACACTACCCTCCTCCTGCTTCTCCTTTAGATAGGTGGACAGGCACACTAGCCTCCTCCAGTAGGGATAGACAGAGACAGATACATAGATACACGGACACAGTAGCCTTCTCCTCCATTTGATAGAGGAGGAGGACGCTAGTGTGTGTTTGTCTGTCTGTCCTCCTATCTATCAGATACATACACACACAGAGATAGTAAGATAGACAGACCTATAGACAGACACACTAACCCCTCCTCCGTTTTGATTCATTGATAGACACGCAAGGCTCCTCCTTCATTAGATAGACAAAATGATCACACACGGACAATTAGACACACTAGCCTCCTCCATTAAATACGTAGATATACAGAGAGATGGATAGACACCCTAGCCTCCTCCTCCTCCATTAGATAGATACAGACAGACAGACACACTAGCCTGCTTGATTAGCTAGACAGGCACACCAGCCGCCTCCTCTTCTTCCTCTATTAGATAGAAAGACAGACAGACACTGTGCTCCCCAGTAGACTGATATATAGACACACTAGCCTCCTCTTCTCCTCCATTAGATACAGAGATAGACAGACACACTTGCCTCCTCTTCCTCTACATAGGGAGATAGATGGACACACTAGCCCCCTCCTCCTCCTCCATTAGAAACACAGACACACACACAGACCGAGAAACAAGCCACACTAGCGTCCTCCTTATCCCCTATTAGACGGACAGACAGACAGACAGACAGACTAGCCGCCTCTTCGTCCTGTTGAGATACAGAAAGAAACACACACAGAGATACAAAGACACACTAGCCTCCTCCACCTCCTGTTTCGATAGAGACAGCGGGAGATACACACAGACAGACAGACAAACTAGCCTCCTCCTCATTTTTAGATAACTAGAGAGAGAGAGAGAGAGAGAGAGAGACACACACACATAGGTAGACACACGGAACACTAGCCACCTCCTCCTCCTCCTTCCCCATTAGATAGATGGATACACAGACAGACAGACAGAGAGATACATAGCCAGACACTCTAGCCGCCTCCTCTTCCTGCTGAAATAGAAAGAGAGTGTGCGAGAGATACACGCAGATAGACACACTAGCCGCCGCCTCTGTTTACATACGTAGAGAGAGGGAGTGAGAGATACACACACAGATCGATAGACACAGGAGCCTCCTCCTCCTCATGTTTAGACAGATGGACAGGCACACTAGCCTCCTCCATGAGACAGATACATAGATACACAGACACAGTAGCCTTCTCGTCCTCCTCCATTACGGAGATAAATAGAAAGACAGATGGACAGACAGACACCCTAGCCTCCTCCTTCTGCTCCATTACAGAGACAGACAGATACTCAGACACACTAGCCTCCTCCTCCTCCTCCTGCATTAATACATAGATAGTACATACATAGTTAGAAACACAGACAGACAGACAGACACACTGGATTCCTGCTCCTCTGCAGAGAGATAGTTAGACACACTAGTCTATTCCTCCTGCATTAGACAGACAGACACAGTACCCTCCTCCTGCTTCTCCTTTAGATAGGTGGACAGGCACACTAGCCTCCTCCACTAGGGACATACAGAGACAGATACATAGATACACGGACACAGTAGCCTTCTCCTCCATTTGATAGAGGAGGAGGAGGACGCTAGTGTGTGTTTGTCTGTCTGTCCTCCTATCTATCAGATACATACACACACAGAGATAGACAGATAGACAGACCTATAGACAGACACACTAACCCCTCCTCCGTTTGATTCATTGATAGACACGCAAGGCTCCTCCTTCATTAGATAGACAAAATGATCAACACACGGACAATTAGACACACTAGCCTCCTCCTCCTCCATTAGATAGATACAGACAGACAGACACACTAGCCTGCTTGATTAGCTAGACAGACACACCAGCCGCCTCCTCTTCTTCCTCCATTAGATAGAAAGACAGACAGACACTGTGCTCCCCCAGTAGACGGATATATACACACACGAGCCTCCTCCTTCTCCTCCATTAGATACAGAGATAGACAGACACACTTGCCTCCTCTTCCTCTACATAGGGAGATAGATGGACACACTAGCCCCCTCCTCCTCCTCCATTAGAAACACAGACACACACACAGACCGAGAAACAGCCACACTAGCGTCCTCCTTATCCCCTATTAGACGGACAGACAGACAGACAGACAGACTAGCCGCCTCTTCGTCCTGTTGAGATACAGAAAGAAACACACACAGAGATACAAAGACACACTAGCCTCCTCCTCCTCCTGTTTCGATAGAGGCAGCGAGAGATACACACAGACAGATAGACACACTAGCCTCCTCCTCATTTTTAGATAACTAGAGAGAGAGAGAGAGAGAGAGAGAGACAGATAGACACACTAGCCTCCTCATCCTGTTGAGAGAGAGAGAGACACACACACACAGGTAGACACACGGAACACTAGCCACCTCCTCCTCCTCCTTCCCCATTAGATAGATGGATAGATAGACAGACAGACAGACAGAGAGATACATAGCCAGACACTGTAGCCGCCTCCTCTTCCTGCTGAAATAGAAAGAGAGTGTGCGAGAGATACACGCAGATAGACACACTAGCCGCCGCCTCTGTTTACATACGTAGAGAGAGGGAGTGAGAGATACACACACAGATCGATAGACACAGGAGCCTCCTCCACCTCTTGTTTAGACAGATGGACAGGCACGCTAGCCGCCTCCTCCATTTGATAGATAGCAGGTCATACAGACAGACAGACACTAGCGGCCTCCTCCTCCTCTATCAGATAGATACACACGCAGACATAGGTAGGTAGACACACGTATAGACAGACACACTACCCTCCTCCTGCTTCTCCATTACATAGGTGGACAGGCACACTAGCCTCCTCCACTAGGGATATACAGAGACAGATACATAGATACACAGACACATTAGCCTTCTCCTCCATTTGATAGAGGAAGAGGAGGACGCTAGTGTGTGTTTGTCTGTCTCTCCTCCTATCTATCAGATACATACACACACAGAGATAGACAGATAGACAGACCTATAGACAGACACACTAACCCCTCCTCCGTTTGATTCATTGATAGACACGCAAGGCTCCTCCTTCATTAGATAGACAAAATGATCAACACACGGACAATTAGACACACTAGCCTCCTCCTCCTCCATTAGATAGATACAGACAGACAGACACACTAGCCTGCTTCATTAGCTAGACAGACACACCAGCCGCCTCCTCTTCTTCCTCCATTAGATAGAAAGACAGACAAACACTGTGCTCCCCCAGTAGACGGATATATAGACACACTAGCCTCCTCCTTCTCCTCCATTAGATACACAGATAGACAGACACACTTGCCTCCTCTTCCTCTACATAGGGAGATAGATGGACACACTAGCCCCCTCCTCCTCCTCCATTAGAAACACAGACACACACACAGACCGAGAAACAGCCACACTAGCGTCCTCCTTATCCCCTATTAGACGGACAGACAGACAGACAGACAGACTAGCCGCCTCTTCGTCCTGTTGAGATACAGAAAGAAACACACACAGAGATACAAAGACACACTAGCCTCCTCCTCCTCCTGTTTCGATAGAGACAGCGAGAGATACACACAGACAGACAGAGAAACTAGCCTCCTCCTCATTTTTAGATAACTAGAGAGAGAGAGAGAGAGAGAGAGACACACACACATAGGTAGACACACGGAACACTAGCCACCTCCTCCTCCTCCTTCCCCATTAGATAGATGGATACACAGACAGACAGACAGAGAGATACATAGCCAGACACTCTAGCCGCCTCCTCTTCCTGCTGAAATAGAAAGAGAGTGTGCGAGAGATACACGCAGATAGACACACTAGCCGCCGCCTCTGTTTACATACGTAGAGAGAGGGAGTGAGAGATACACACACAGATCGATAGACACAGGAGCCTCCTCCTCCTCATGTTTAGACAGATGGACAGGCACACTAGCCTCCTCCATGAGACAGATACATAGATACACAGACACAGTAGCCTTCTCGTCCTCCTCCATTACGGAGATAAATAGAAAGACAGATGGACAGACAGACACCCTAGCCTCCTCCTTCTGCTCCATTACAGAGACAGACAGATACTCAGACACACTAGCCTCCTCCTCCTCCTCCTGCATTAAATACATAGATAGTAGATACATAGTTAGAAACACAGACAGACAGACAGACACACTGGATTCCTGCTCCTCTGCAGAGAGATAGTTAGACACACTAGTCTATTCCTCCTGCATTAGACAGACAGACACAGTACCCTCCTCCTGCTTCTCCTTTAGATAGGTGGACAGGCACACTAGCCTCCTCCTCCATTACATACAAACACACGCCGATACGTAGACATGGTAGCCGCCTCCATTTGATAGATAGGAGGACAGACAGACACACAGACACTAGCGGCCTCCACCTCCTCCTCTATCAGATGGATACACAGGCAGAGATAGGTAGGTAGACAGACATATAGACAGACACACTACCCTCCTCCTGCTTCTCCATTACATAGGTGGACAGGCACACTAGCCTCCTCCACTAGGGATATACAGAGACAGATACATAGATACACAGACACATTAGCCTTCTCCTCCATTTGATAGAGGAGGAGGAGGACGCTAGTGTGTGTTTGTCTGTCTCTCCTCCTATCTATCAGATACATACACACACAGAGATAGACAGATAGACAGACCTATAGACAGACACACTAACCCCTCCTCCGTTTGATTCATTGATAGACACGCAAGGCTCCTCCTTCATTAGATAGACAAAATGATCAACACACGGACAATTAGACACACTAGCCTCCTCCATTAAATACGTAGATATACAGAGAGATGGATAGACACCCTAGCCTCCTCCTCCTCCATTAGATAGATACAGACAGACAGACACACTAGCCTGCTTGATTAGCTAGACAGGCACACCAGCCGCCTCCTCTTCTTCCTCCATTAGATAGAAAGACATACAGACACTGTGCTCCCCCCAGTAGACGGATATATAGACACACTAGCCTCCTCCTTCTCCTCCATTAGATACACAGATAGACAGACACACTTGCCTCCTCTTCCTCTACATAGGGAGATAGATGGACACACTAGCCCCCTCCTCCTCCTCCATTAGAAACACAGACACACACACAGACCGAGAAACAGCCACACTAGCGTCCTCCTTATCCCCTATTAGACGGACAGACAGACAGACAGACAGACTAGCCGCCTCTTCGTCCTGTTGAGATACAGAAAGAAACACACAGAGATACAAAGACACACTAGCCTCCTCCACCTCCTGTTTCGATAGAGGCAGCGAGAGATACACACAGACAGATACACACACTAGCCTACTCCTCATTTTTAGATAACTAGAGAGAGAGAGAGAGAGAGAGAGACACATAGACACACTAGCCTCCTCATCCTGTTGAGAGAGAGAGAGAGAGAGACACACACACACAGGTAGACACACGGAACACTAGCCACCTCCTCCTCCTCCTTCCCCATTAGATAGATGGATAGATAGACAGACAGACAGACAGAGAGATACATAGCCAGACACTCTAGCCGCCTCCTCTTCCTGCTGAAATAGAAAGAGAGTGTGCGAGAGATACACGCAGATAGACACACTAGCCGCCGCCTCTGTTTACATACGTAGAGAGAGGGAGTGAGAGATCCACACACAGATCGATAGACACAGGAGCCTCCTCCACCTCTTGTTTAGACAGATGGACAGGCACGCTAGCCGCCTCCTCCATTTGATAGATAGGAGGTCATACAGACAGACAGACACTAGCGGCCTCCTCCTCCTCTATCAGATATATACACAGGCAGAGATAGGTAGGTAGACAGACGTATAGACAGACACACTACCCTCCTCCTGCTTCTCCATTACATAGGTGGACAGGCACACTAGCCTCCTCCACTAGGTATATACAGAGACAGATACATAGATACGCAGACACAGTAGCCTTCTCGTCCTCCTCCATTACGGAGATAAATAGAAAGACAGATGGACAGACAGACACCCTAGCCCTTCCTTCTGCTCCATTACAGAGACAGACAGATACTCAGACACACTAGCCTCCTCCTCCTCCTCCTGCATTAAATACATAGATAGTAGATACATAGTTAGAAACACAGACAGACAGACAGACACACTGGATTCCTGCTCCTCTGCAGAGAGATAGTTAGACACACTAGTCTATTCCTCCTGCATTAGACAGACAGACACACTACCCTCCTCCTGCTTCTCCTTTAGATAGGTGGACAGGCACACTAGCCTCCTCCAGTAGGGATAGACAGAGACAGATACATAGATACACGGACACAGTAGCCTTCTCCTCCATTTGATAGAGGAGGAGGACGCTAGTGTGTGTTTGTCTGTCTGTCCTCCTATCTATCAGATACATACACACACAGAGATAGTAAGATAGACAGACCTATAGACAGACACACTAACCCCTCCTCCGTTTGATTCATTGATAGACACGCAAGGCTCCTCCTTCATTAGATAGACAAAATGATCAACACACGGACAATTAGACACACTAGCCTCCTCCTCCTCCATTAGATAGATTACAGACAGACAGACACACTAGCCTGCTTGATTAGCTAGACAGACACACCAGCCGCCTCCTCTTCTTCCTCCATTAGATAGAAAGACAGACAGACACTGTGCTCCCCCAGTAGACGGATATATAGACACACTAGCCTCCTCCTTCTCCTCCATTAGATACACAGATAGACAGACACACTTGCCTCCTCTTCCTCTACATAGGGAGATAGATGGACACACTAGCCCCCTCCTCCTCCTCCATTAGAAACACAGACACACACACAGACCGAGAAACAGCCACACTAGCGTCCTCCTTATCCCCTATTAGACGGACAGACAGACAGACAGACAGACTAGCCGCCTCTTCGTCCTGTTGAGATACAGAAAGAAACACACACAGAGATACAAAGACACACTAGCCTCCTCCACCTCCTGTTTCGATAGAGGCAGCGAGAGATACACACAGACAGATAGACACACTAGCCTCCTCCTCATTTTTAGATACCTAGAGAGAGAGAGAGAGAGAGAGAGAGAGACAGATAGACACACTAGCCTCCTCATCCTGTTGAGAGAGAGAGAGACACACACACACAGGTAGACACACGGAACACTAGCCACCTCCTCCTCCTCCTTCCCCATTAGATAGATGGATAGATAGACAGACAGACAGACAGACAGAGAGATACATAGCCAGACACTCTAGCCGCCTCCTCTTCCTGCTGAAATAGAAAGAGAGTGTGCGAGAGATACACGCAGATAGACACACTAGCCGCCGCCTCTGTTTACATACGTAGAGAGAGGGAGTGAGAGATACACACACAGATCGATAGACACAGGAGCCTCCTCCACCTCTTGTTTAGACAGATGGACAGGCACGCTAGCCGCCTCCTCCATTTGATAGATAGCAGGTCATACAGACAGACAGACACTAGCGGCCTCCTCCTCCTCTATCAGATAGATACACACGCAGACATAGGTAGGTAGACACACGTATAGACAGACACACTACCCTCCTCCTGCTTCTCCATTACATAGGTGGACAGGCACACTAGCCTCCTCCACTAGGGATATACAGAGACAGATACATAGATACACAGACACATTAGCCTTCTCCTCCATTTGATAGAGGAAGAGGAGGACGCTAGTGTGTGTTTGTCTGTCTCTCCTCCTATCTATCAGATACATACACACACAGAGATAGACAGATAGACAGACCTATAGACAGACACACTAACCCCTCCTCCGTTTGATTCATTGATAGACACGCAAGGCTCCTCCTTCATTAGATAGACAAAATGATCAACACACGGACAATTAGACACACTAGCCTCCTCCATTAAATACGTAGATATACAGAGAGATGGATAGACACCCTAGCCTCCTCCTCCTCCATTAGATAGATACAGACAGACAGACACACTAGCCTGCTTGATTAGCTAGACAGGCACACCAGCCGCCTCCTCTTCTTCCTCCATTAGATAGAAAGACAGACAGACACTGTGCTCCCCCAGTAGACGGATATATAGACACACTAGCCTCCTCCTTCTCCTCCATTAGATACACAGATAGACAGACACACTTGCCTCCTCTTCCTCTACATAGGGAGATAGATGGACACACTAGCCCCCTCCTCCTCCTCCATTAGAAACACAGACACACACACAGACCGAGAAACAGCCACACTAGCGTCCTCCTTATCCCCTATTAGACGGACAGACAGACAGACAGACAGACTAGCCGCCTCTTCGTCCTGTTGAGATACAGAAAGAAACACACACAGAGATACAAAGACACACTAGCCTCCTCCACCTCCTGTTTCGATAGAGACAGCGAGAGATACACACAGACAGACAGACAAACTAGCCTCCTCCTCATTTTTAGATAACTAGAGAGAGAGAGAGAGAGAGAGAGAGACACACACACATAGGTAGACACACGGAACACTAGCCACCTCCTCCTCCTCCTTCCCCATTAGATAGATGGATACACAGACAGACAGACAGAGAGATACATAGCCAGACACTCTAGCCGCCTCCTCTTCCTGCTGAAATAGAAAGAGAGTGTGCGAGAGATACACGCCGATAGACACACTAGCCGCCGCCTCTGTTTACATACGTAGAGAGAGGGAGTGAGAGATACACACACAGATCGATAGACACAGGAGCCTCCTCCTCCTCATGTTTAGACAGATGGACAGGCACACTAGCCTCCTCCATGAGACAGATACATAGATACACAGACACAGTAGCCTTCTCGTCCTCCTCCATTACGGAGATAAATAGAAAGACAGATGGACAGACAGACACCCTAGCCTCCTCCTTCTGCTCCATTACAGAGACAGACAGATACTCAGACACACTAGCCTCCTCCTCCTCCTCCTCCTGCATTAAATACATAGATAGTAGATACATAGTTAGAAACACAGACAGACAGACAGACACACTGGATTCCTGCTCCTCTGCAGAGAGATAGTTAGACACACTAGTCTATTCCTCCTGCATTAGACAGACAGACACAGTACCCTCCTCCTGCTTCTCCTTTAGATAGGTGGACAGGCACGCTAGCCTCCTCCTCCATTACATAGAAACACAGACTGATACGTAGACATGCTAGATGCCTCCTCCATTTGATAGATAGGAGGACAGACAGACAGACAGACACTAGCGGCCTTCTCCTCCTCTATCAGATGGATACACAGGCAGAGATAGGTAGGTAGACAGACGTATAGACAGACACACTACCCTTCTCCTGCTTCTCCATTACATAGGTGGACAGGCACACTAGCCTCCTCCACTAGGGATATACAGAGACAGATACATAGATACACAGACACAGTAGCCTTCTCCTCCATTTGATAGAGGAGGAGGAGGACGCTAGTGTGTGTTTGTCTGTCTGTCCTCCTATCTATCAGATACATACACACACAGAGATAGACAGATAGACAGACCTATAGACAGACACACTAACCCCTCCTCCGTTTGATTCATTGATAGACACGCAAGGCTCCTCCTTCATTAGATAGACAAAATGATCAACACACGGACAATTAGACACACTAGCCTCCTCCATTAAATACGTAGATATAAAGATAGATGGATAGACACCCTAGCCTCCTCCATTAAATACGTAGATATACAGATAGATGGATAGACAACACTAGCCTCCTCCTCCTCCATTAGATAGATACAGACAGACAGACACACTAGCCTGCTTGATTAGCTAGACAGGCACACCAGCCGCCTCCTCTTCTTCCTCCATTAGATAGAAAGACAGACAGACACTGTGCTCCCCCAGTAGACGGATATATAGACACACTAGCCTCCTCCTTCTCCTCCATTAGATACACAGATAGACAGACACACTTGCCTCCTCTTCCTCTACATAGGGAGCATAGATGGACACACTAGCCCCCTCCTCCTCCTCCATTAGAAACACAGACACACACACAGACCGAGAAACAGCCACACTAGCGTCCTCCTTATCCCCTATTAGACGGACAGACAGACAGACAGACTAGCCGCCTCTTCGTCCTGTTGAGATACAGAAAGAAACACACACAGAGATACAAAGACACACTAGCCTCCTCCACCTCCTGTTTCGATAGAGGCAGCGAGAGATACACACAGACAGACAGACACACTAGCCTCCTCCTCATTTTTAGATAACTAGAGAGAGAGAGAGAGAGAGAGAGAGACAGATAGACACACTAGCCTCCTCATCCTGTTGAGAGAGAGAGAGACCACACACACAGGTAGACCACACGGAACACTAGCCACCTCCTCCTCCTCCTTCCCCATTAGATAGATGGATACACAGACAGACAGACAGAGAGATACATAGCCAGACACTCTAGCCGCCTCCTCTTCCTGCTGAAATAGAAAGAGAGTGTGCGAGAGATACACGCAGATAGACACACTAGCCGCCGCCTCTGTTTACATACGTAGAGAGAGGGAGTGAGAGATACACACACAGATCGATAGACACAGGAGCCTCCTCCTCCTCATGTTTAGACAGATGGACAGGCACACTAGCCTCCTCCATGAGACAGATACATAGATACACAGACACAGTAGCCTTCTCGTCCTCCTCCATTACGGAGATAAATAGAAAGACAGATGGACAGACAGACACCCTAGCCTCCTCCTTCTGCTCCATTACAGAGACAGACAGATACTCAGACACACTAGCCTCCTCCTCCTCCTCCTGCATTAAATACATAGATAGTACATACATAGTTAGAAACACAGACAGACAGACAGACACACTGGATTCCTGCTCCTCTGCAGAGAGATAGTTAGACACACTAGTCTATTCCTCCTGCATTAGACAGACAGACACAGTACCCTCCTCCTGCTTCTCCTTTAGATAGGTGGACAGGCACACTAGCCTCCTCCACTAGGGACATACAGAGACAGATACATAGATACACGGACACAGTAGCCTTCTCCTCCATTTGATAGAGGAGGAGGAGGACGCTAGTGTGTGTTTGTCTGTCTGTCCTCCTATCTATCAGATACATACACACACAGAGATAGACAGATAGACAGACCTATAGACAGACACACTAACCCCTCCTCCGTTTGATTCATTGATAGACACGCAAGGCTCCTCCTTCATTAGATAGACAAAATGATCAACACACGGACAATTAGACACACTAGCCTCCTCCTCCTCCATTAGATAGATACAGACAGACAGACACACTAGCCTGCTTGATTAGCTAGACAGGCACACCAGCCGCCTCCTCTTCTTCCTCCATTAGATAGAAAGACAGACAGACACTGTGCTCCCCCAGTAGACGGATATATAGCACACACTAGCCTCCTCCTTCTCCTCCATTAGATACAGAGATAGACAGACACACTTGCCTCCTCTTCCTCTACATAGGGAGATAGATGGACACACTAGCCCCTCCTCCTCCTCCATTAGAAACACAGACACACACACAGACCGAGAAACAGCCACACTAGCGTCCTCCTTATCCCCTATTAGACGGACAGACAGACAGACAGACAGACTAGCCGCCTCTTCGTCCTGTTGAGATACAGAAAGAAACACACACAGAGATACAAAGACACACTAGCCTCCTCCACCTCCTGTTTCGATAGAGGCAGCGAGAGATACACACAGACAGATAGACACACTAGCCTCCTCCTCATTTTTAGATAACTAGAGAGAGAGAGAGAGAGAGAGAGAGACAGAGATAGACACATTAGCCTCCTCATCCTGTTAGAGAGAGAGAGAGGAGACACACACACACAGGTAGACACACGGAACACTAGCCACCTCCTCCTCTCCTTCCCCATTAGATAGATGGATAGATAGACAGACAGACAGACAGAGAGATACATAGCCAGACACTCTAGCCGCCTCCTCTTCCTGCTGAAATAGAAAGAGAGTGTGCGAGAGATACACGCAGATAGACACACTAGCCGCCGCCTCTGTTTACATACGTAGAGAGAGGGAGTGAGAGATACACACACAGATCGATAGACACAGGAGCCTCCTCCACCTCTTGTTTAGACAGATGGACAGGCACGCTAGCCGCCTCCTCCATTTGATAGATAGCAGGTCATACAGACAGACAGACACTAGCGGCCTCCTCCTCCTCTATCAGATAGATACACACGCAGACATAGGTAGGTAGACACACGTATAGACAGACACACTACCCTCCTCCTGCTTCTCCATTACATAGGTGGACAGGCACACTAGCCTCCTCCACTAGGGATATACAGAGACAGATACATAGATACACAGACAAATTAGCCTTCTCCTCCATTTGATAGAGGAGAGGAGGACGCTAGTGTGTGTGTTGTCTGTCTCTCCTCCTATCTATCAGATACATACACACACAGAGATAGACAGATAGACAGACCTATAGACACTACACTAACCCCTCCTCCGTTTGATTCATTGATAGACACGCAAGGCTCCTCCTTCATTAGATAGACAAAATGATCAACACACGGAAATTAGACACACTAGCCTCCTCCATTAAATACGTTAGATATACAGAGAGATGGATAGACACCCTAGCCTCTCCCTCCTCATTAGATAGATACAGACAGACAGACACACTGCATGCTTGATTAGCTAGACAGGCACACCAGCCGCCCTCCTCTTCTTCCTCCATTAGATAGAAAGACAGACAGACCACTGTGCTCCCCCAGTAGACGGCTATATAGACACACTAGCCTCCTCTTCTCCTCCATTAGATACAGAGATAGACAGACACACTTGCCTCCTCTTCCTCTACATAGGGAGATAGATGGACACACTAGCCCCCTCCTCCTCCTCCATTAGAAACACAGACACACACACGACCGAGAAACAGCCACACTAGCGTCCTCCTTATCCCCTATTAGACGGACAGACAGACAGACAGACAGACTAGCCGCCTCTTCGTCCTGTTGAGATACAGAAAGAAACACACACAGAGATACAAAGACACACTAGCCTCCTCCACCTCCTGTTTCGATAGAGACAGCGAGAGATACACACAGACAGACAGACAAACTAGCCTCCTCCTCATTTTTAGATAACTAGAGAGAGAGAGAGAGAGAGAGACACACACACACATAGGTAGACACACGGAACACTAGCCACCTCCTCCTCCTCCTTCCCCATTAGATAGATGGATACACAGACAGACAGACAGAGAGATACATAGCCAGACACTCTAGCCGCCTCCTCTTCCTGCTGAAATAGAAAGAGAGTGTGCGAGAGATACACGCAGATAGACACACTAGCCGCCGCCTCTGTTTACATACGTAGAGAGAGGGAGTGAGAGATACACACACAGATCGATAGACACAGGAGCCTCCTCCTCCTCATGTTTAGACAGATGGACAGGCACACTAGCCTCCTCCATGAGACAGATACATAGATACACAGACACAGTAGCCTTCTCGTCCTCCTCCATTACGGAGATAAATAGAAAGACAGATGGACAGACAGACACCCTAGCCTCCTCCTTCTGCTCCATTACAGAGACAGACAGATACTCAGACACACTAGCCTCCTCCTCCTCCTCCTGCATTAAATACATAGATAGTACATACATAGTTAGAAACAGACAGACAGACAGACACACTGGATTCCTGCTCCTCTGCAGAGAGATAGTTAGACACACTAGTATTCCTCCTGCATTAGACAGACAGACACAGTACCCTCCTCCTGCTTCTCCTTTAGATAGGTGGACAGGCACACTAGCCTCCTCCTCCATTACATACAAACACACGCCGATACGTAGACATGGTAGCCGCCTCCATTTGATAGGAGGACAGACAGACACACAGACACTAGCGGCCTCCACCTCCTCCTCTATCAGATGGATACACAGGCAGAGATAGGTAGGTAGACAGACATATAGACAGACACACTACCCTCCTCCTCCTTCTCCATTACATAGGTGGACAGGCACACTAGCCTCCTCCACTAGGGACATACAGAGACAGATACATACATACACGGACACAGTAGCCTTCTCCTCCATTTGATAGAGGAGGAGGAGGACGCTAGTGTGTTTGTCTGTCTCTCCTCCTATCTATCAGATACATACACACACAGAGATAGACAGATAGACAGACCTATAGACAGACACACTAACCCCTCCTCCGTTTGATTCATTGATAGACACGCAAGGCTCCTCCTTCATTAGATAGACAAAATGATCAACACACGGACAATTAGACACACTAGCCTCCTCCATTAAATACGTAGATATACAGAGAGATGGATAGACAACCCCTAGCCTCCTCCTCCTCCATTAGATAGATACAGACAGACAGACACACTAGCCTGCTTGATTAGCTAGACAGGCACACCAAGCCGCCTCCTCTTCTTCCTCCATTAGATAGAAAGACAGACAGACACTGTGCTCCCCCAGTAGACGGATATATAGACACACTAGCCTCCTCCTTCTCCCTCCATTAGATACACAGATAGACAGACACACTTGCCTCCTCTTCCTCTACATAGGGAGATAGATGGACACACTAGCCCCCTCCTCCTCCTCCATTAGAAACACAGACACACACACAGACCGAGAAACAGCCACACTAGCGTCCTCCTTATCCCCTATTAGACGGACAGACAGACAGACAGACAGACTAAGCCGCCTCTTCGTCCTGTTGAGATACAGAAAGAAACACACAGAGATACAAAGACACACTAGCCTCCTCCACCTCCTGTTTCGATAGAGGGCAGCGAGAGATACACACAGACAGATACACACACTAGCCTACTCCTCATTTTTAGATAACTAGAGAGAGAGAGAGAGAGAGAGAGAGACGATAGACACACTAGCCTCCTCATCCTGTTGAGAGAGAGAGAGAGAGACACACACACACAGGTAGACACACGGAACACTAGCCACCTCCTCTCCTCCTTCCCCATTAGATAGATGGATAGATAGACAGACAGACAGACAGAGAGATACATAGCCAGACACTCTAGCCGCCTCCTCTTCCTGCTGAAATAGAAAGAGAGTGTGCGAGAGATACACGCAGATAGACACACTAGCCGCCGCCTCTGTTTACATACGTAGAGAGAGGGAGTGAGAGATCCACACACAGATCGATAGACACAGGAGCCTCCTCCTCCTCATGTTTAGACAGATGGACAGGCACGCTAGCCGCCTCCTCCATTTGATAGATAGGAGGTCATACAGACAGACAGACACTAGCGGCCTCCTCCTCCTCTATCAGATATATACACAGGCAGAGATAGGTAGGTAGACAGACGTATAGACAGACACACTACCCTCCTCCTGCCTTCTCCATTACATAGGTGGACAGGCACACTAGCCTCCTCCACTAGGGATATACAGAGACAGATACATAGATACTGCAGAACAGTAGCCTTCTCGTCCTCCTCCATTACGGAGATAAATAGAAAGACAGATGGACAGACAGACACCCTAGCCCCTTCCTTCTGCCTCCATTACAGAGACAGACAGATACTCAGACACACTAGCCTCCTCCTCCTCCTCCTGCATTAAATACATAGATAGTAGATACATAGTTAGAAACACAGACAGACAGACAGACACACTGGATTCCTGCTCCTCTGCAGAGAGATAGTTAGACACACTAGTCTATTCCTCCTGCATTAGACAGACAGACACACTACCCTCCTCCTGCTTCTCCTTAGATAGGTGGACAGGCACACTAGCCTCCTCCAGTAGGGATAGACAGAGACAGATACATAGATACACGGACACAGTAGCCTTCTCCTCCATTTGATAGAGGAGGAGGACGCTAGTGTGTGTTTGTCTGTCTGTCCTCCTATCTATCAGATACATAACACACAGAGATAGTAAGATAGACAGACCTATAGACAGACACACTAACCCCTCCTCCGTTTTGATTCATTGATAGACACGCAAGGCTCCTCCTTCATTAGATAGACAAAATGATCAACACACGGACATTAGACACACTAGCCCTCCTCCTCCTCCATTAGATAGATACAGACAGACAGACACACTAGCCTGCTTGATTAGCTAGACAGGCACACCAGCCGCCTCCTCTTCTTCCTCCATTACATAGAAAGACAGACAGGACACTGTGCCTCCCCCAGTAGCGGATATATAGACACACTAGCCTCCTCCCTTCTCCTCCATTAGATACAGAGATAGACAGACACACTGCCTCCTCTTCCTCTACATAGGGAGATAGATGGACACACTAGCCCCCTCCTCCTCCTCCATTAGAAACACAGACACACACACAGACGAGAAACAGCCACACTAGCGTCCTCCTTATCCCCTATTAGACGGACAGACAGACAGACAGACAGACTAGCCGCCTCTTCGTCCTGTTGAGATACAGAAAGAAACACACACAGAGATACAAAGACACACTAGCCTCCTCCACCTCCTGTTTCGATAGAGGCAGCGAGAGATACACACAGACAGATAGACACACTAGCCTACTCCTCATTTTTAGATAACTAGAGAGAGAGAGAGAGAGAGAGAGAGACAGACAGATAGACATTAGCCTCCTCATCCTGTTGAGAGAGAGAGAGAGAGACACACACACACAGGTAGACACACGGAACACTAGCCACCTCCTCCTCTCCTTCCCCATTAGATATGGATAGATAGACAGACAGACAGACAGAGAGATACATAGCCAGACACTCTAGCCGCCTCCTCTTCCTGCTGAAATAGAAAGAGAGTGTGCGAGAGATACACGCAGATAGACACACTAGCCGCCGCCTCTGTTTACATACGTAGAGAGAGGGAGTGAGAGATACACACACAGATCGATAGACACAGGAGCCTCCTCCACCTCTTGTTTAGACAGATGGACAGGCACGCTAGCCGCCTCCTCCATTTGATAGATAGCAGGTCATACAGACAGACAGACACTAGCGGCCTCCTCCTCCTCTATCAGATAGATACACACGCAGACATAGGTAGGTAGACACACGTATAGACAGACACACTACCCTCCTCCTGCTTCTCCATTACATAGGTGGACAGGCACACTAGCCTCCTCCACTAGGGATATACAGAGACAGATACATAGATACACAGACACATTAGCCTTCTCCTCCATTTGATAGAGGAGGGAGGACGCTAGTGTGTGTTTGTCTGTCTCTCCTCCTATCTATCAGATACATACACACACAGAGATAGACAGATAGACAGACCTATAGACACACACTAACCCCTCCTCCGTTTGATTCATTGATAGACACGCAAGGCTCCTCCTTCATTAGATAGACAAAATGATCAACACACGGACAATTAGACACACTAGCCTCCTCCATTAAATACGTAGATATACAGAGAGATGGATAGACACCCTAGCCTCCTCCTCCTCCATTAGATAGATACAGACAGACAGACACACTAGCCTGCTTGATTAGCTAGACAGGCACACCAGCCGCCTCCTCTTCTTCCTCCATTAGATAGAAAGACAGACAGACACTGTGCTCCCCCAGTAGACGGATATATAGACACACTAGCCTCCTCCTTCTCCTCCATTAGATACAGAGATAGACAGACACACTTGCCTCCTCTTCCTCTACATAGGGAGATAGATGGACACACTAGCCCCCTCCTCCTCCTCCATTAGAAACACAGACACACACACAGATCGAGAAACAGCCACACTAGCGTCCTCCTTATCCCCTATTAGACGGACAGACAGACAGACAGACAGACTAGCCGCCTCTTCGTCCTGTTGAGATACAGAAAGAAACACACACAGAGATACAAAGACACACTAGCCTCCTCCACCTCCTGTTTCGATAGAGGCAGCGAGAGATACACACAGACAGATAGACACACTAGCCTACTCCTCATTTTTAGATAACTAGAGAGAGAGAGAGAGAGAGAGAGAAGACAGACAGATAGACACATTAGCCTCCTCATCCTGTTGAGAGAGAGAGAGAGAGAGACACACACACAGGTAGACACACGGAACACTAGCCACCTCCTCCTCCTCCTTCCCCATTAGATAGATGGATAGATAGACAGACAGACAGACAGAGAGATACATAGCCAGACACTCTAGCCGCCGCCTCCTCTTCCTGCTGAAATAGAAGAGAGTGTGCGAGAGATACACGCAGATAGACACACTAGCCGCCGCCTCTGTTTACATACGTAGAGAGAGGGAGTGAGAGATACACACACAGATCGATAGACACAGGAGCCTCCTCCACCTCTTGTTTAGACAGATGGACAGGCACGCTAGCCGCCTCCTCCATTTGATAGATAGCAGGTCATACAGACAGACAGACACTAGCGGCCTCCTCCTCCTCTATCAGACAGATACACACGCAGAGATAGGTAGGTAGACACACGTATAGACAGACACACTACCCTCCTCCTGCTTCTCCATTACATAGGTGGACAGGCACACTAGCCTCCTCCTAGGGATATACAG
>NC_045703.1:75956196-75975672 GCF_009834535.1 Camelus ferus
TTCAAACCGTGATTCATGTCGCGCTTTCGGAAAATGGAATTTCACGGTAATGGATCAATGTAAAATAATTCTATTGGATAGAACTAGCTGGAAAAGAATTTATCTGTGAAAATTGCATGACGATTGAATCTGAATTATGGAAAACGCTGCAAATTGAGACTAATATTTGTAGGTGTAAATATTCCTTTATGTTGGAAGAAAGTTCAGTAATCCACATTTTCACAACATATTAAAGAATCTTTTTGTAATCCATGATGCATTTACCATGTACGGAACTAGGAATTTCACGTTGATTGAAACAATTTAAATTACTTCTCTATTGGGTAGAACTCGCTCGAAGAAAATTTTTCTGCGAAAACTGCTTCATATTTGAAACTGGCATTTGGAAATCACTGCAAAATCTGAGAAAATGCTTCTAAGTATCAATATTCAAAGTATTGTGATGAAAGTTCGGTAATCCACATGCTAACAAATCTGTAGTGAATATTTGTTGAATCCATTATGCATGAAGCATGTTCGGAACACGGAATTTCACGGCCAGGGAATTTATGTATATTAGATTTCTCTTGGATTGAAATCGCTCCAAGAGATTTTTCCTGAGAAAAATGCCTGATTTTTGAAACTGGCATTAGGAAAACCCTGCGAACTCAGATTAATAGATTCTCGGTGTAAATATGCCATGTAAGGTGGATGAAAGTTCTGTAATCTACATGTTCTCAACCTGTTGGAGGAAGTTTGTTAAAACTTGATGCATGTCGCGTGTTCGGAAATTGGACTGTCACTGTGAGGGAAACTATGTAAATTACATTTCTATTGAGAAGAACTTGCTCCACGAGAATCTTTCGGCGAATCTGCCTCATTTTCAAAACTGGCATTAGGAAAAACTTTCGAAATATGAGAAAATGCTTCAAAGTGTCAATATGGCTTTTATGGTGGATGAAAGTTCGGTAATCCTTATGCTAACAACTCTGTAGTGAATATTAGTCGAATCCGTGATGCATGTAGCTTTTTCTAAACACGGAATTTCACGATGACGGTTTCTATGAAAATTGCATGCCTATTGGGTCGAACTCGCTCCAAGCGGATTTATCTGCGAAAACTGCATGATTTTAGAAACTGACATTAGGAGAAATCTACTAAATCAGAATAAAATTTTCTATGTATAAAGATGCATTGTAAGGGGGATGAAAGTTCGGTAATACACATGTACACAACTCATTAAAAATGTTTGTCAAATCCGTGATGTATGTAGCGTGTTCGGAACACGGACTGTCACGGTGAGGGAAACTATGTAAATTACTTATCTATTGGTTAGAACATGCTCCAGGAGCATTTTACTGAAAAATCTGCCTCAGTTTGGAAACTGGTGTTATGAAGATTCTAAAATATCTGAGTAAATGCTTTTAGGTGAGAATATGTATTCAATGGTTTATTAAAGATCTGTAATTCACATGCTAACAACTCAGCAGTGAATATTTGTTGAATCCGAGGTGCATGTACAATTTTTGGACACGGAATGTTACAGTGATGGTATCTACGAAGATGAGATATCTATTGGATAGAACATGCACCAAGAGAATTTTTCTGCGAAAACTGCCTGATTTCCGAATCTGACGTAAGAAAAAATCTGCAAATCCTGAGTAAATGTTTCTAGGTGTAAATATGCCTTGTATGGTGGATGAAAGTTCGGTAATCCACATGCTCACACTCATTAAATAATGTTTGTCGAATCCGTGATGCATGTAAAATGTTCAGAACTCGGAATATCACGGTGATTTAAACTAGGTAAATTACATATCTTTTGGGTAGAACTCTATCCAAGAGCATTTTTCTGTGAAATCTGCCTCATTTTCAAAACTGGCGTTAGGAAAACCTGAGAAATGTGAGAAAATGATTCTAAGTGTCAATATGCCTTAAATGGGGAATGAAAGTCCGGAAATCCACATGTTAAAAACTATGAAGTGAATATTTTTCGTATCCGTGTTTTATTTCTTGTTTTCGGAACACAGAATTTCACCGTATTGAAACTATGTAAATTACAATTCTATTGGGAAGAGCTAGCTTGAATAGAATTTTTTGGCGAAAATTGCATGATTTTCGAATTTGAAGTATGGATAATGCTGCGAAGTGAGAATAAATATTTGTAGGTGTAAATATACCTTGTATGGTGGATGAACGATTGGTAATCCACATGCTAACATCTCTTTAGCGAACATTTGTCGAATCCGAGATACGTGAAGCGTGTTCGGAACACAGAATATCATGGTGAGCGAATCACTGTAAATTATGTGTCTATTTGGTAGAACTCGCTCCAAGAGTATTTTTCTGCAAAATCTGCCTCATTTTCAAATCTGGCGTTAGGAAAAATCCTCGAAATATGAGAAAATGCTTCTAAGTGTCAATATGTCTTGTGTGGTGGATGAAAGTTTGGTAATCCACCTGCTAACAACTCTGTAGTGAATAATTGTCGAATCAATGATGCATGTGGCTTATACAAAGCACGGAATTTCATGGTGATCTAATCTATGCAAATTACATGTCTATTGGTTAGAACCTGCTCCAGGAGTAATTTACTGATAAAGCAGCCTCAATTTCGAAACTGGTGTTATGAAATCGCTGTGAAATCTTAGTAAATGCTTTTAGATGGCAATATGTCTTCTATGTTTTATTTAAGTTTGGTAATTCACATGTTAACACATCAGCAGTGAATGTTTCTCGAATCCTTTGTACATGTACCGTGTTAAGAACACGGAAAGTTACCGTGATGGTATCTATGTAAGTGAGATGTCTATTGGATGGAACATGCAGCAAGAGAGTTTTTCTGGGAAAACTGCCTGATTTTTGTAACTGACATTAGGAAAATTCTGCAAAATGTAAGTAAATGTTTCTAGGTGTAAATATGCCTTGCATGGTGGTTGAAAATTCGGTAATTCACATGCTCAAAGTCATTAAATAAAGTATGTTGAAGCCGTGATGAATGCAACTTTTTCGGAACACGGAATGTCTCGGTGATTGAAACTCTGAAAATAACAATTCTACTGGATAGAACAAGCTTGAGTTGAAATTTTCTGCGAAAATTTCATGATTTTCGAAACTGGATTTTAGGAAAAACCTGCGAAATCAGAATAACTACTTCTAGGTGTAAATATGCCTTGTATGTTGGATGAAAGTTCGGTAATCCACATTCCCACACTCATTAAATAATATATGTTGAATTCCTGATGCATATAACGTGTTCGGGATACGGAACGTCCTAGTGAAGGAAACAATATAAGCTACGTGTCTATTGGGTAGAACTCGCTTGAAGAGAATTTTTCTGCGAAATGTGACTCATTTTCTGAAGTGCCATTAGGGGTACCCTGTGAAATCTGAGAAAATGCTTCTAAGTGTCAATATGCATTGAATGGTGAATGAAAGTCCGGAAATCCACATGGTAATAACAGTGTAGTAATTATTTTTCAAACCGTGATTCATGTCGCGCTTTCGGAAAATGGAATTTCACGGTAATGGATCAATGTAAAATAATTCTATTGGATAGAACTAGCTGGAAAAGAATTTATCTGTGAAAATTGCATGACGATTGAATCTGAATTATGGAAAACGCTGCAAATTGAGACTAATATTTGTAGGTGTAAATATTCCTTTATGTTGGAAGAAAGTTCAGTAATCCACATTTTCACAACATATTAAAGAATCTTTTTGTAATCCATGATGCATTTACCATGTACGGAACTAGGAATTTCACGTTGATTGAAACAATTTAAATTACTTCTCTATTGGGTAGAACTCGCTCGAAGAAAATTTTTCTGCGAAAACTGCTTCATATTTGAAACTGGCATTTGGAAATCACTGCAAAATCTGAGAAAATGCTTCTAAGTATCAATATTCAAAGTATTGTGATGAAAGTTCGGTAATCCACATGCTAACAAATCTGTAGTGAATATTTGTTGAATCCATTATGCATGAAGCATGTTCGGAACACGGAATTTCACGGCCAGGGAATTTATGTATATTAGATTTCTCTTGGATTGAAATCGCTCCAAGAGATTTTTCCTGAGAAAAATGCCTGATTTTTGAAACTGGCATTAGGAAAACCCTGCGAACTCAGATTAATAGATTCTCGGTGTAAATATGCCATGTAAGGTGGATGAAAGTTCTGTAATCTACATGTTCTCAACCTGTTGGAGGAAGTTTGTTAAAACTTGATGCATGTCGCGTGTTCGGAAATTGGACTGTCACTGTGAGGGAAACTATGTAAATTACATTTCTATTGAGAAGAACTTGCTCCACGAGAATCTTTCGGCGAATCTGCCTCATTTTCAAAACTGGCATTAGGAAAAACTTTCGAAATATGAGAAAATGCTTCAAAGTGTCAATATGGCTTTTATGGTGGATGAAAGTTCGGTAATCCTTATGCTAACAACTCTGTAGTGAATATTAGTCGAATCCGTGATGCATGTAGCTTTTTCTAAACACGGAATTTCACGATGACGGTTTCTATGAAAATTGCATGCCTATTGGGTCGAACTCGCTCCAAGCGGATTTATCTGCGAAAACTGCATGATTTTAGAAACTGACATTAGGAGAAATCTACTAAATCAGAATAAAATTTTCTATGTATAAAGATGCATTGTAAGGGGGATGAAAGTTCGGTAATACACATGTACACAACTCATTAAAAATGTTTGTCAAATCCGTGATGTATGTAGCGTGTTCGGAACACGGACTGTCACGGTGAGGGAAACTATGTAAATTACTTATCTATTGGTTAGAACATGCTCCAGGAGCATTTTACTGAAAAATCTGCCTCAGTTTGGAAACTGGTGTTATGAAGATTCTAAAATATCTGAGTAAATGCTTTTAGGTGAGAATATGTATTCAATGGTTTATTAAAGATCTGTAATTCACATGCTAACAACTCAGCAGTGAATATTTGTTGAATCCGAGGTGCATGTACAATTTTTGGACACGGAATGTTACAGTGATGGTATCTACGAAGATGAGATATCTATTGGATAGAACATGCACCAAGAGAATTTTTCTGCGAAAACTGCCTGATTTCCGAATCTGACGTAAGAAAAAATCTGCAAATCCTGAGTAAATGTTTCTAGGTGTAAATATGCCTTGTATGGTGGATGAAAGTTCGGTAATCCACATGCTCACACTCATTAAATAATGTTTGTCGAATCCGTGATGCATGTAAAATGTTCAGAACTCGGAATATCACGGTGATTTAAACTAGGTAAATTACATATCTTTTGGGTAGAACTCTATCCAAGAGCATTTTTCTGTGAAATCTGCCTCATTTTCAAAACTGGCGTTAGGAAAACCTGAGAAATGTGAGAAAATGATTCTAAGTGTCAATATGCCTTAAATGGGGAATGAAAGTCCGGAAATCCACATGTTAAAAACTATGAAGTGAATATTTTTCGTATCCGTGTTTTATTTCTTGTTTTCGGAACACAGAATTTCACCGTATTGAAACTATGTAAATTACAATTCTATTGGGAAGAGCTAGCTTGAATAGAATTTTTTGGCGAAAATTGCATGATTTTCGAATTTGAAGTATGGATAATGCTGCGAAGTGAGAATAAATATTTGTAGGTGTAAATATACCTTGTATGGTGGATGAACGATTGGTAATCCACATGCTAACATCTCTTTAGCGAACATCTGTCGAATCCGAGATACGTGAAGCGTGTTCGGAACACAGAATATCATGGTGAGCGAATCACTGTAAATTATGTGTCTATTTGGTAGAACTCGCTCCAAGAGTATTTTTCTGCAAAATCTGCCTCATTTTCAAATCTGGCGTTAGGAAAAATCCTCGAAATATGAGAAAATGCTTCTAAGTGTCAATATGTCTTGTGTGGTGGATGAAAGTTTGGTAATCCACCTGCTAACAACTCTGTAGTGAATAATTGTCGAATCAATGATGCATGTGGCTTATACAAAGCACGGAATTTCATGGTGATCTAATCTATGCAAATTACATGTCTATTGGTTAGAACCTGCTCCAGGAGTAATTTACTGATAAAGCAGCCTCAATTTCGAAACTGGTGTTATGAAATCGCTGTGAAATCTTAGTAAATGCTTTTAGATGGCAATATGTCTTCTATGTTTTATTTAAGTTTGGTAATTCACATGTTAACACATCAGCAGTGAATGTTTCTCGAATCCTTTGTACATGTACCGTGTTAAGAACACGGAAAGTTACCGTGATGGTATCTATGTAAGTGAGATGTCTATTGGATGGAACATGCAGCAAGAGAGTTTTTCTGGGAAAACTGCCTGATTTTTGTAACTGACATTAGGAAAATTCTGCAAAATGTAAGTAAATGTTTCTAGGTGTAAATATGCCTTGCATGGTGGTTGAAAATTCGGTAATTCACATGCTCAAAGTCATTAAATAAAGTATGTTGAAGCCGTGATGAATGCAACTTTTTCGGAACACGGAATGTCTCGGTGATTGAAACTCTGAAAATAACAATTCTACTGGATAGAACAAGCTTGAGTTGAAATTTTCTGCGAAAATTTCATGATTTTCGAAACTGGATTTTAGGAAAAACCTGCGAAATCAGAATAACTACTTCTAGGTGTAAATATGCCTTGTATGTTGGATGAAAGTTCGGTAATCCACATTCCCACACTCATTAAATAATATATGTTGAATTCCTGATGCATATAACGTGTTCGGGATACGGAACGTCCTAGTGAAGGAAACAATATAAGCTACGTGTCTATTGGGTAGAACTCGCTTGAAGAGAATTTTTCTGCGAAATGTGACTCATTTTCTGAAGTGCCATTAGGGGTACCCTGTGAAATCTGAGAAAATGCTTCTAAGTGTCAATATGCATTGAATGGTGAATGAAAGTCCGGAAATCCACATGGTAATAACAGTGTAGTAATTATTTTTCAAACCGTGATTCATGTCGCGCTTTCGGAAAATGGAATTTCACGGTAATGGATCAATGTAAAATAATTCTATTGGATAGAACTAGCTGGAAAAGAATTTATCTGTGAAAATTGCATGACGATTGAATCTGAATTATGGAAAACGCTGCAAATTGAGACTAATATTTGTAGGTGTAAATATTCCTTTATGTTGGAAGAAAGTTCAGTAATCCACATTTTCACAACATATTAAAGAATCTTTTTGTAATCCATGATGCATTTACCATGTACGGAACTAGGAATTTCACGTTGATTGAAACAATTTAAATTACTTCTCTATTGGGTAGAACTCGCTCGAAGAAAATTTTTCTGCGAAAACTGCTTCATATTTGAAACTGGCATTTGGAAATCACTGCAAAATCTGAGAAAATGCTTCTAAGTATCAATATTCAAAGTATTGTGATGAAAGTTCGGTAATCCACATGCTAACAAATCTGTAGTGAATATTTGTTGAATCCATTATGCATGAAGCATGTTCGGAACACGGAATTTCACGGCCAGGGAATTTATGTATATTAGATTTCTCTTGGATTGAAATCGCTCCAAGAGATTTTTCCTGAGAAAAATGCCTGATTTTTGAAACTGGCATTAGGAAAACCCTGCGAACTCAGATTAATAGATTCTCGGTGTAAATATGCCATGTAAGGTGGATGAAAGTTCTGTAATCTACATGTTCTCAACCTGTTGGAGGAAGTTTGTTAAAACTTGATGCATGTCGCGTGTTCGGAAATTGGACTGTCACTGTGAGGGAAACTATGTAAATTACATTTCTATTGAGAAGAACTTGCTCCACGAGAATCTTTCGGCGAATCTGCCTCATTTTCAAAACTGGCATTAGGAAAAACTTTCGAAATATGAGAAAATGCTTCAAAGTGTCAATATGGCTTTTATGGTGGATGAAAGTTCGGTAATCCTTATGCTAACAACTCTGTAGTGAATATTAGTCGAATCCGTGATGCATGTAGCTTTTTCTAAACACGGAATTTCACGATGACGGTTTCTATGAAAATTGCATGCCTATTGGGTCGAACTCGCTCCAAGCGGATTTATTTTAGAAACTGACATTAGGAGAAATCTACTAAATCAGAATAAAATTTTCTATGTATAAAGATGCATTGTAAGGGGGATGAAAGTTCGGTAATACACATGTACACAACTCATTAAAAATGTTTGTCAAATCCGTGATGTATGTAGCGTGTTCGGAACACGGACTGTCACGGTGAGGGAAACTATGTAAATTACTTATCTATTGGTTAGAACATGCTCCAGGAGCATTTTACTGAAAAATCTGCCTCAGTTTGGAAACTGGTGTTATGAAGATTCTAAAATATCTGAGTAAATGCTTTTAGGTGAGAATATGTATTCAATGGTTTATTAAAGATCTGTAATTCACATGCTAACAACTCAGCAGTGAATATTTGTTGAATCCGAGGTGCATGTACAATTTTTGGACACGGAATGTTACAGTGATGGTATCTACGAAGATGAGATATCTATTGGATAGAACATGCACCAAGAGAATTTTTCTGCGAAAACTGCCTGATTTCCGAATCTGACGTAAGAAAAAATCTGCAAATCCTGAGTAAATGTTTCTAGGTGTAAATATGCCTTGTATGGTGGATGAAAGTTCGGTAATCCACATGCTCACACTCATTAAATAATGTTTGTCGAATCCGTGATGCATGTAAAATGTTCAGAACTCGGAATATCACGGTGATTTAAACTAGGTAAATTACATATCTTTTGGGTAGAACTCTATCCAAGAGCATTTTTCTGTGAAATCTGCCTCATTTTCAAAACTGGCGTTAGGAAAACCTGAGAAATGTGAGAAAATGATTCTAAGTGTCAATATGCCTTAAATGGGGAATGAAAGTCCGGAAATCCACATGTTAAAAACTATGAAGTGAATATTTTTCGTATCCGTGTTTTATTTCTTGTTTTCGGAACACAGAATTTCACCGTATTGAAACTATGTAAATTACAATTCTATTGGGAAGAGCTAGCTTGAATAGAATTTTTTGGCGAAAATTGCATGATTTTCGAATTTGAAGTATGGATAATGCTGCGAAGTGAGAATAAATATTTGTAGGTGTAAATATACCTTGTATGGTGGATGAACGATTGGTAATCCACATGCTAACATCTCTTTAGCGAACATTTGTCGAATCCGAGATACGTGAAGCGTGTTCGGAACACAGAATATCATGGTGAGCGAATCACTGTAAATTATGTGTCTATTTGGTAGAACTCGCTCCAAGAGTATTTTTCTGCAAAATCTGCCTCATTTTCAAATCTGGCGTTAGGAAAAATCCTCGAAATATGAGAAAATGCTTCTAAGTGTCAATATGTCTTGTGTGGTGGATGAAAGTTTGGTAATCCACCTGCTAACAACTCTGTAGTGAATAATTGTCGAATCAATGATGCATGTGGCTTATACAAAGCACGGAATTTCATGGTGATCTAATCTATGCAAATTACATGTCTATTGGTTAGAACCTGCTCCAGGAGTAATTTACTGATAAAGCAGCCTCAATTTCGAAACTGGTGTTATGAAATCGCTGTGAAATCTTAGTAAATGCTTTTAGATGGCAATATGTCTTCTATGTTTTATTTAAGTTTGGTAATTCACATGTTAACACATCAGCAGTGAATGTTTCTCGAATCCTTTGTACATGTACCGTGTTAAGAACACGGAAAGTTACCGTGATGGTATCTATGTAAGTGAGATGTCTATTGGATGGAACATGCAGCAAGAGAGTTTTTCTGGGAAAACTGCCTGATTTTTGTAACTGACATTAGGAAAATTCTGCAAAATGTAAGTAAATGTTTCTAGGTGTAAATATGCCTTGCATGGTGGTTGAAAATTCGGTAATTCACATGCTCAAAGTCATTAAATAAAGTATGTTGAAGCCGTGATGAATGCAACTTTTTCGGAACACGGAATGTCTCGGTGATTGAAACTCTGAAAATAACAATTCTACTGGATAGAACAAGCTTGAGTTGAAATTTTCTGCGAAAATTTCATGATTTTCGAAACTGGATTTTAGGAAAAACCTGCGAAATCAGAATAACTACTTCTAGGTGTAAATATGCCTTGTATGTTGGATGAAAGTTCGGTAATCCACATTCCCACACTCATTAAATAATATATGTTGAATTCCTGATGCATATAACGTGTTCGGGATACGGAACGTCCTAGTGAAGGAAACAATATAAGCTACGTGTCTATTGGGTAGAACTCGCTTGAAGAGAATTTTTCTGCGAAATGTGACTCATTTTCTGAAGTGCCATTAGGGGTACCCTGTGAAATCTGAGAAAATGCTTCTAAGTGTCAATATGCATTGAATGGTGAATGAAAGTCCGGAAATCCACATGGTAATAACAGTGTAGTAATTATTTTTCAAACCGTGATTCATGTCGCGCTTTCGGAAAATGGAATTTCACGGTAATGGATCAATGTAAAATAATTCTATTGGATAGAACTAGCTGGAAAAGAATTTATCTGTGAAAATTGCATGACGATTGAATCTGAATTATGGAAAACGCTGCAAATTGAGACTAATATTTGTAGGTGTAAATATTCCTTTATGTTGGAAGAAAGTTCAGTAATCCACATTTTCACAACATATTAAAGAATCTTTTTGTAATCCATGATGCATTTACCATGTACGGAACTAGGAATTTCACGTTGATTGAAACAATTTAAATTACTTCTCTATTGGGTAGAACTCGCTCGAAGAAAATTTTTCTGCGAAAACTGCTTCATATTTGAAACTGGCATTTGGAAATCACTGCAAAATCTGAGAAAATGCTTCTAAGTATCAATATTCAAAGTATTGTGATGAAAGTTCGGTAATCCACATGCTAACAAATCTGTAGTGAATATTTGTTGAATCCATTATGCATGAAGCATGTTCGGAACACGGAATTTCACGGCCAGGGAATTTATGTATATTAGATTTCTCTTGGATTGAAATCGCTCCAAGAGATTTTTCCTGAGAAAAATGCCTGATTTTTGAAACTGGCATTAGGAAAACCCTGCGAACTCAGATTAATAGATTCTCGGTGTAAATATGCCATGTAAGGTGGATGAAAGTTCTGTAATCTACATGTTCTCAACCTGTTGGAGGAAGTTTGTTAAAACTTGATGCATGTCGCGTGTTCGGAAATTGGACTGTCACTGTGAGGGAAACTATGTAAATTACATTTCTATTGAGAAGAACTTGCTCCACGAGAATCTTTCGGCGAATCTGCCTCATTTTCAAAACTGGCATTAGGAAAAACTTTCGAAATATGAGAAAATGCTTCAAAGTGTCAATATGGCTTTTATGGTGGATGAAAGTTCGGTAATCCTTATGCTAACAACTCTGTAGTGAATATTAGTCGAATCCGTGATGCATGTAGCTTTTTCTAAACACGGAATTTCACGATGACGGTTTCTATGAAAATTGCATGCCTATTGGGTCGAACTCGCTCCAAGCGGATTTATCTGCGAAAACTGCATGATTTTAGAAACTGACATTAGGAGAAATCTACTAAATCAGAATAAAATTTTCTATGTATAAAGATGCATTGTAAGGGGGATGAAAGTTCGGTAATACACATGTACACAACTCATTAAAAATGTTTGTCAAATCCGTGATGTATGTAGCGTGTTCGGAACACGGACTGTCACGGTGAGGGAAACTATGTAAATTACTTATCTATTGGTTAGAACATGCTCCAGGAGCATTTTACTGAAAAATCTGCCTCAGTTTGGAAACTGGTGTTATGAAGATTCTAAAATATCTGAGTAAATGCTTTTAGGTGAGAATATGTATTCAATGGTTTATTAAAGATCTGTAATTCACATGCTAACAACTCAGCAGTGAATATTTGTTGAATCCGAGGTGCATGTACAATTTTTGGACACGGAATGTTACAGTGATGGTATCTACGAAGATGAGATATCTATTGGATAGAACATGCACCAAGAGAATTTTTCTGCGAAAACTGCCTGATTTCCGAATCTGACGTAAGAAAAAATCTGCAAATCCTGAGTAAATGTTTCTAGGTGTAAATATGCCTTGTATGGTGGATGAAAGTTCGGTAATCCACATGCTCACACTCATTAAATAATGTTTGTCGAATCCGTGATGCATGTAAAATGTTCAGAACTCGGAATATCACGGTGATTTAAACTAGGTAAATTACATATCTTTTGGGTAGAACTCTATCCAAGAGCATTTTTCTGTGAAATCTGCCTCATTTTCAAAACTGGCGTTAGGAAAACCTGAGAAATGTGAGAAAATGATTCTAAGTGTCAATATGCCTTAAATGGGGAATGAAAGTCCGGAAATCCACATGTTAAAAACTATGAAGTGAATATTTTTCGTATCCGTGTTTTATTTCTTGTTTTCGGAACACAGAATTTCACCGTATTGAAACTATGTAAATTACAATTCTATTGGGAAGAGCTAGCTTGAATAGAATTTTTTGGCGAAAATTGCATGATTTTCGAATTTGAAGTATGGATAATGCTGCGAAGTGAGAATAAATATTTGTAGGTGTAAATATACCTTGTATGGTGGATGAACGATTGGTAATCCACATGCTAACATCTCTTTAGCGAACATTTGTCGAATCCGAGATACGTGAAGCGTGTTCGGAACACAGAATATCATGGTGAGCGAATCACTGTAAATTATGTGTCTATTTGGTAGAACTCGCTCCAAGAGTATTTTTCTGCAAAATCTGCCTCATTTTCAAATCTGGCGTTAGGAAAAATCCTCGAAATATGAGAAAATGCTTCTAAGTGTCAATATGTCTTGTGTGGTGGATGAAAGTTTGGTAATCCACCTGCTAACAACTCTGTAGTGAATAATTGTCGAATCAATGATGCATGTGGCTTATACAAAGCACGGAATTTCATGGTGATCTAATCTATGCAAATTACATGTCTATTGGTTAGAACCTGCTCCAGGAGTAATTTACTGATAAAGCAGCCTCAATTTCGAAACTGGTGTTATGAAATCGCTGTGAAATCTTAGTAAATGCTTTTAGATGGCAATATGTCTTCTATGTTTTATTTAAGTTTGGTAATTCACATGTTAACACATCAGCAGTGAATGTTTCTCGAATCCTTTGTACATGTACCGTGTTAAGAACACGGAAAGTTACCGTGATGGTATCTATGTAAGTGAGATGTCTATTGGATGGAACATGCAGCAAGAGAGTTTTTCTGGGAAAACTGCCTGATTTTTGTAACTGACATTAGGAAAATTCTGCAAAATGTAAGTAAATGTTTCTAGGTGTAAATATGCCTTGCATGGTGGTTGAAAATTCGGTAATTCACATGCTCAAAGTCATTAAATAAAGTATGTTGAAGCCGTGATGAATGCAACTTTTTCGGAACACGGAATGTCTCGGTGATTGAAACTCTGAAAATAACAATTCTACTGGATAGAACAAGCTTGAGTTGAAATTTTCTGCGAAAATTTCATGATTTTCGAAACTGGATTTTAGGAAAAACCTGCGAAATCAGAATAACTACTTCTAGGTGTAAATATGCCTTGTATGTTGGATGAAAGTTCGGTAATCCACATTCCCACACTCATTAAATAATATATGTTGAATTCCTGATGCATATAACGTGTTCGGGATACGGAACGTCCTAGTGAAGGAAACAATATAAGCTACGTGTCTATTGGGTAGAACTCGCTTGAAGAGAATTTTTCTGCGAAATGTGACTCATTTTCTGAAGTGCCATTAGGGGTACCCTGTGAAATCTGAGAAAATGCTTCTAAGTGTCAATATGCATTGAATGGTGAATGAAAGTCCGGAAATCCACATGGTAATAACAGTGTAGTAATTATTTTTCAAACCGTGATTCATGTCGCGCTTTCGGAAAATGGAATTTCACGGTAATGGATCAATGTAAAATAATTCTATTGGATAGAACTAGCTGGAAAAGAATTTATCTGTGAAAATTGCATGACGATTGAATCTGAATTATGGAAAACGCTGCAAATTGAGACTAATATTTGTAGGTGTAAATATTCCTTTATGTTGGAAGAAAGTTCAGTAATCCACATTTTCACAACATATTAAAGAATCTTTTTGTAATCCATGATGCATTTACCATGTACGGAACTAGGAATTTCACGTTGATTGAAACAATTTAAATTACTTCTCTATTGGGTAGAACTCGCTCGAAGAAAATTTTTCTGCGAAAACTGCTTCATATTTGAAACTGGCATTTGGAAATCACTGCAAAATCTGAGAAAATGCTTCTAAGTATCAATATTCAAAGTATTGTGATGAAAGTTCGGTAATCCACATGCTAACAAATCTGTAGTGAATATTTGTTGAATCCATTATGCATGAAGCATGTTCGGAACACGGAATTTCACGGCCAGGGAATTTATGTATATTAGATTTCTCTTGGATTGAAATCGCTCCAAGAGATTTTTCCTGAGAAAAATGCCTGATTTTTGAAACTGGCATTAGGAAAACCCTGCGAACTCAGATTAATAGATTCTCGGTGTAAATATGCCATGTAAGGTGGATGAAAGTTCTGTAATCTACATGTTCTCAACCTGTTGGAGGAAGTTTGTTAAAACTTGATGCATGTCGCGTGTTCGGAAATTGGACTGTCACTGTGAGGGAAACTATGTAAATTACATTTCTATTGAGAAGAACTTGCTCCACGAGAATCTTTCGGCGAATCTGCCTCATTTTCAAAACTGGCATTAGGAAAAACTTTCGAAATATGAGAAAATGCTTCAAAGTGTCAATATGGCTTTTATGGTGGATGAAAGTTCGGTAATCCTTATGCTAACAACTCTGTAGTGAATATTAGTCGAATCCGTGATGCATGTAGCTTTTTCTAAACACGGAATTTCACGATGACGGTTTCTATGAAAATTGCATGCCTATTGGGTCGAACTCGCTCCAAGCGGATTTATCTGCGAAAACTGCATGATTTTAGAAACTGACATTAGGAGAAATCTACTAAATCAGAATAAAATTTTCTATGTATAAAGATGCATTGTAAGGGGGATGAAAGTTCGGTAATACACGTGTACACAACTCATTAAAAATGTTTGTCAAATCCGTGATGTATGTAGCGTGTTCGGAACACGGACTGTCACGGTGATTTAAACTAGGTAAATTACATATCTTTTGGTAGAACTCTATCCAAGAGCATTTTTCTGTGAAATCTGCCTCATTTTCAAAACTGGCGTTAGGAAAACCTGAGAAATGTGAGAAATGATTCTAAGTGTCAATATGCCTTAAATGGGGAATGAAAGTCCGGAAATCCACATGTTAAAAACTATGAAGTGAATATTTTTCGTATCCGTGTTTTATTTCTTGTTTTCGGAACACAGAATTTCACCGTATTGAAACTATGTAAATTACAATTCTATTGGGAAGAGCTAGCTTGAATAGAATTTTTTGGCGAAAATTGCATGATTTTCGAATTTGAAGTATGGATAATGCTGCGAAGTGAGAATAAATATTTGTAGGTGTAAATATACCTTGTATGGTGGATGAACGATTGGTAATCCACATGCTAACATCTCTTTAGCGAACATTTGTCGAATCCGAGATACGTGAAGCGTGTTCGGAACACAGAATATCATGGTGAGCGAATCACTGTAAATTATGTGTCTATTTGGTAGAACTCGCTCCAAGAGTATTTTTCTGCAAAATCTGCCTCATTTTCAAATCTGGCGTTAGGAAAAATCCTCGAAATATGAGAAAATGCTTCTAAGTGTCAATATGTCTTGTGTGGTGGATGAAAGTTTGGTAATCCACCTGCTAACAACTCTGTAGTGAATAATTGTCGAATCAATGATGCATGTGGCTTATACAAAGCACGGAATTTCATGGTGATCTAATCTATGCAAATTACATGTCTATTGGTTAGAACCTGCTCCAGGAGTAATTTACTGATAAAGCAGCCTCAATTTCGAAACTGGTGTTATGAAATCGCTGTGAAATCTTAGTAAATGCTTTTAGATGGCAATATGTCTTCTATGTTTTATTTAAGTTTGGTAATTCACATGTTAACACATCAGCAGTGAATGTTTCTCGAATCCTTTGTACATGTACCGTGTTAAGAACACGGAAAGTTACCGTGATGGTATCTATGTAAGTGAGATGTCTATTGGATGGAACATGCAGCAAGAGAGTTTTTCTGGGAAAACTGCCTGATTTTTGTAACTGACATTAGGAAAATTCTGCAAAATGTAAGTAAATGTTTCTAGGTGTAAATATGCCTTGCATGGTGGTTGAAAATTCGGTAATTCACATGCTCAAAGTCATTAAATAAAGTATGTTGAAGCCGTGATGAATGCAACTTTTTCGGAACACGGAATGTCTCGGTGATTGAAACTCTGAAAATAACAATTCTACTGGATAGAACAAGCTTGAGTTGAAATTTTCTGCGAAAATTTCATGATTTTCGAAACTGGATTTTAGGAAAAACCTGCGAAATCAGAATAACTACTTCTAGGTGTAAATATGCCTTGTATGTTGGATGAAAGTTCGGTAATCCACATTCCCACACTCATTAAATAATATATGTTGAATTCCTGATGCATATAACGTGTTCGGGATACGGAACGTCCTAGTGAAGGAAACAATATAAGCTACGTGTCTATTGGGTAGAACTCGCTTGAAGAGAATTTTTCTGCGAAATGTGACTCATTTTCTGAAGTGCCATTAGGGGTACCCTGTGAAATCTGAGAAAATGCTTCTAAGTGTCAATATGCATTGAATGGTGAATGAAAGTCCGGAAATCCACATGGTAATAACAGTGTAGTAATTATTTTTCAAACCGTGATTCATGTCGCGCTTTCGGAAAATGGAATTTCACGGTAATGGATCAATGTAAAATAATTCTATTGGATAGAACTAGCTGGAAAAGAATTTATCTGTGAAAATTGCATGACGATTGAATCTGAATTATGGAAAACGCTGCAAATTGAGACTAATATTTGTAGGTGTAAATATTCCTTTATGTTGGAAGAAAGTTCAGTAATCCACATTTTCACAACATATTAAAGAATCTTTTTGTAATCCATGATGCATTTACCATGTACGGAACTAGGAATTTCACGTTGATTGAAACAATTTAAATTACTTCTCTATTGGGTAGAACTCGCTCGAAGAAAATTTTTCTGCGAAAACTGCTTCATATTTGAAACTGGCATTTGGAAATCACTGCAAAATCTGAGAAAATGCTTCTAAGTATCAATATTCAAAGTATTGTGATGAAAGTTCGGTAATCCACATGCTAACAAATCTGTAGTGAATATTTGTTGAATCCATTATGCATGAAGCATGTTCGGAACACGGAATTTCACGGCCAGGGAATTTATGTATATTAGATTTCTCTTGGATTGAAATCGCTCCAAGAGATTTTTCCTGAGAAAAATGCCTGATTTTTGAAACTGGCATTAGGAAAACCCTGCGAACTCAGATTAATAGATTCTCGGTGTAAATATGCCATGTAAGGTGGATGAAAGTTCTGTAATCTACATGTTCTCAACCTGTTGGAGGAAGTTTGTTAAAACTTGATGCATGTCGCGTGTTCGGAAATTGGACTGTCACTGTGAGGGAAACTATGTAAATTACATTTCTATTGAGAAGAACTTGCTCCACGAGAATCTTTCGGCGAATCTGCCTCATTTTCAAAACTGGCATTAGGAAAAACTTTCGAAATATGAGAAAATGCTTCAAAGTGTCAATATGGCTTTTATGGTGGATGAAAGTTCGGTAATCCTTATGCTAACAACTCTGTAGTGAATATTAGTCGAATCCGTGATGCATGTAGCTTTTTCTAAACACGGAATTTCACGATGACGGTTTCTATGAAAATTGCATGCCTATTGGGTCGAACTCGCTCCAAGCGGATTTATCTGCGAAAACTGCATGATTTTAGAAACTGACATTAGGAGAAATCTACTAAATCAGAATAAAATTTTCTATGTATAAAGATGCATTGTAAGGGGGATGAAAGTTCGGTAATACACGTGTACACAACTCATTAAAAATGTTTGTCAAATCCGTGATGTACGTAGCGTGTTCGGAACACGGACTGTCACGGTGATTTAAACTAGGTAAATTACATATCTTTTGGGTAGAACTCTATCCAAGAGCATTTTTCTGTGAAATCTGCCTCATTTTCAAAACTGGCGTTAGGAAAACCTGAGAAATGTGAGAAAATGATTCTAAGTGTCAATATGCCTTAAATGGGGAATGAAAGTCCGGAAATCCACATGTCAAAAACTATGAAGTGAATATTTTTCGTATCCGTGTTTTATTTCTTGTTTTCGGAACACAGAATTTCACCGTATTGAAACTATGTAAATTACAATTCTATTGGGAAGAGCTAGCTTGAATAGAATTTTTTGGCGAAAATTGCATGATTTTCGAATTTGAAGTATGGATAATGCTGCGAAGTGAGAATAAATATTTGTAGGTGTAAATATACCTTGTATGGTGGATGAACGATTGGTAATCCACATGCTAACATCTCTTTAGCGAACATCTGTCGAATCCGAGATACGTGAAGCGTGTTCGGAACACAGAATATCATGGTGAGCGAATCACTGTAAATTATGTGTCTATTTGGTAGAACTCGCTCCAAGAGTATTTTTCTGCAAAATCTGCCTCATTTTCAAATCTGGCGTTAGGAAAAATCCTCGAAATATGAGAAAATGCTTCTAAGTGTCAATATGTCTTGTGTGGTGGATGAAAGTTTGGTAATCCACCTGCTAACAACTCTGTAGTGAATAATTGTCGAATCAATGATGCATGTGGCTTATACAAAGCACGGAATTTCATGGTGATCTAATCTATGCAAATTACATGTCTATTGGTTAGAACCTGCTCCAGGAGTAATTTACTGATAAAGCAGCCTCAATTTCGAAACTGGTGTTATGAAATCGCTGTGAAATCTTAGTAAATGCTTTTAGATGGCAATATGTCTTCTATGTTTTATTTAAGTTTGGTAATTCACATGTTAACACATCAGCAGTGAATGTTTCTCGAATCCTTTGTACATGTACCGTGTTAAGAACACGGAAAGTTACCGTGATGGTATCTATGTAAGTGAGATGTCTATTGGATGGAACATGCAGCAAGAGAGTTTTTCTGGGAAAACTGCCTGATTTTTGTAACTGACATTAGGAAAATTCTGCAAAATGTAAGTAAATGTTTCTAGGTGTAAATATGCCTTGCATGGTGGTTGAAAATTCGGTAATTCACATGCTCAAAGTCATTAAATAAAGTATGTTGAAGCCGTGATGAATGCAACTTTTTCGGAACACGGAATGTCTCGGTGATTGAAACTCTGAAAATAACAATTCTACTGGATAGAACAAGCTTGAGTTGAAATTTTCTGCGAAAATTTCATGATTTTCGAAACTGGATTTTAGGAAAAACCTGCGAAATCAGAATAACTACTTCTAGGTGTAAATATGCCTTGTATGTTGGATGAAAGTTCGGTAATCCACATTCCACACTCATTAA
>NC_045703.1:75975772-75993670 GCF_009834535.1 Camelus ferus
GTCATCCCCGAGTGTCTCCTAGTGCGGGCTGCCGGGGAAAGGGGGTTGGGCTGGAAAAGCAGGAAGGCTTTAGTGCCTCCCCCTGGACAGGGGAGGAAATTAGCGAACTTCCCCCTGCCAGGGAAAAGCTGTGACAAAAGGCACTCCGTGGAGGGCGGCTCCAAACCTCCCCAACCAACTCGGTCGCGTTCCGGATTTCTGAGTGTGGGGAGCATCCGTCCTCTGTCTGCAGCGCATGGGATCTCCTAGGAGCCCTCCACGTTTCTTCCCCGAGTGTCTGCTATTGCGGGCTGCCGGGGAAAGGCGGGGGTTCGGCTGCAAATGCAGGTAGAATGTAGTGCCTCCCCCTGGACTGTTGATGTAATTAGCAGAATTCCCCCGGCCAGGGAACAGCTGTGACACCAGACAGCTGCGTGTAGGGCGGCCCCAAACCTCCCCCACCCACTCGGCCGACTTTCGGAATTCTCAGTGTGGGGAGGTTTCGTCCTCTGTCTGCAGCGCCTGGGATCTCCTAGGAGCCCTCCGATTGTCCTTCCCCGAGTGACTCTTAGTGCGGGTTGGCCGTTAAATGCGGGGGTAGGGCTGGAATTTTAGGTAGCCTGTAGTGCCTCCCCCAGGACAGGGGAGGTTATTAGCGGAAATCCCCTGCCATGGAACAGCTTTTACAACCAGGCATCTGCGTGGAGCGCGTCCCAAACATCCCCCAACCACTCGCCGATATCCGGAATTCTGAGTGTGGGAGGTTTCCGTCCTCTGTATGCAGCACCTGGGATCTCCTAGTAGTCCTCCTCGTGTGTTCCTCGAGTGACTCATAGGGCGGGCTGCTGGGGAAAGGCGGGGATTTGACTGGAATGCAGGAAGCATCTAGTACCTCACCCTGGACTGGGGAGGTAATTAGCAGACTTACCCCTGCCAGGGAACAGCTGTGACAAAAGGCAGCTGCGTGGAGGGCGCCCCCATACCTCCCCCAAACCACTCCTACTTATTCCGTAATTCTGAGTGTGGGGAGGTTCCGCCTTCAGTCTGCAGCTCTTGGGATCTACTAGGAGCCCTCCACGTGCCTTCCCTGAGTGTCTCCTAGGGAGGGCTGCGTTGAAAGGCGGGGGTTGGGCTGGAAATGAAGGTAGCATGTAGTGCCTCCCCCTGGACAGCGGAGGAATTTAGCGGACTTTCCCCCTGCAAAGGAACAGCTGTGACACCAGGCAGCTGCGTGGAGGGCGGCCCCAAACCTCCCCAAACCTCTCCTACTTATTCCGGATATCTGAGTGTGGGGAGGTTCCGTCCTCTGGCTGCAGCTCGTGGGATCTACTAGGAGCCTTCCGCATGTTTTTCCCCGAGTGTGTCCTAGTGCGGGCTGCCAGGGGAAAAGCGGGGGTTGTGCTGGAAATGCAGGAAACTTGTAGTGCCACCCCCTGTAGAGGGGAGGTAATTAGCGGACTTCCCCCTGACAGGGAACAGCTGTGACTCCAGGCAGCTGCGTGGAGGGCACCCAAAATCTCCCCAACCCACTCGTACGTGTTCCGTAATTCTGAGTGTGTGGAGGTTTTCGTCCTCTGTCTGCAAGCGCCTGGGATCTCCTAAGAGCCCTCCGCTTGTCTTCCCCGAGTGTCTCTAGTGTGGGCTTCCGGGGAAGGCGTGGGTTTGGCTGGAAATGCAGGTAGCATGTAGTGCCCTCCCCCTGGACTGGGGAGGTAATTAGCGGACTTTCCCCCTGCCAGGGAGCAGCTGTGACACCAGGCAGCTGAGTGGAGGGCGGTCCCCAAACTCCTCCCCACACACTCGGTTGCGTTCCAGAATTCTGAGTGTGTAGAGGTTCCGTCCTCCTTCTGCAGAGCCTGGATCTCCTAGGAGCCCTCCGCGTGTCTTCCCCGAATGGCTCTTAGTGCGGGGCTGCTGGGGAAATTCGGGGGTTCGTCTGGAAATGCAGGAAACCTCGTAGTGCCCTCCCCCTGGACAGGGGAGGTATTTAACGGACTTACCCCTGCCAGGGAACAGCTGTGACACCAGGCAGCTGCGTGGAGGGCGCCCCCAAACCTCCCCAAACCACTCCTACTTATTCCCTAATTCTTAGTGTGGGGAGGTTCCGTCTTCTGTCTGCAGCTCTTGGTATCCTCCTACGAGCCTTCCGCGTGTCTTCCCTGAGTGTCTCCTAGGGCGGGATTCCGTTGAAAGTCGGGGTTTGGGCTGGAAATGCAGGTAGCATGAAGTGCCTCCCCATGGACAGGGGAGGTTATAGCGAAATTCCCCCTGCCAGGGAGCAGCTGTGACACCAGGCAGCTGAGTGGAGCGCGGTCACAAACCTCCCCCACCCACTCGGCCGACTTCCGGAATTCTGAGTGTGGGGAGGATCCGTCCTCTGTCTGCAGCGCCTGGGATCTCCTAGTAGTCCTCCTCGTGTCTTCCTCGAGTGACTCATAGTGCGGGCTGCTGGGGAAATGCGGGGATTTGACTGGAAATGGAGGAAGCATGTAGTGCCTCCCCCTGGACAGGGGAGGTAATTAGCGGACTTCCACCCGCAAGGGAACAGCTGTGACACCAGGCAGCTGCGTGGAGAGCGGCCACATCGCGTTCCCAATCCACTCGGCCGCGTTCCGGAATTCTGAGTGTGGGGAGGTTCCGTCCTCTGTCTGCAGCACCTGGGATCTATTAGGAGCCTTCCGCGTGTCTTCCCCGAGTGTCTTCTAGTGTGGGCTGCCTGCGAAAGTCGGGGGTTGGGCTGGAAATTCAGGTAGCATGTAGTGCCTTCCCATGGACAGGGGAGGTATTAGCGTATTTTCCTTGACAGGGAACAGCTGTGACAACAGGCAGCTGCGTGGAGGGCGGCCCCAAACCTCCCCCACCCACACAGCCTCGTTCCGGAATTCTGAGAGTTGGGAGGTTCCGTCCTATGTCTGCAGCGCCTGGGATCTCCTAGGAGCCATCCGCGTGTCTTCCACGAGTGACTCGTAGTGCGGGCTGCCGGGGAAAGGCGGGGGTTGTGATGGAATTGCAGGAAGCATTTAGTGCCTCCACCTGTATAGGGGAGTAAATTAGCGAACTTCCCCCTGCCAGGGAACAGCTGTGACAGCAGGCAGCTCCGTGGAGTGTGGCCCCAAATCTCCCCCTACCACTCGTATTTGTTCCGTAATTCTGAGTGTCGGGAGGTTCCGTCCTCTGTCTGCAGCTCCTGGGATCTCCTAGGGGCCCTCCGCGTTTCTTACACGAGTGTCAGCTATTGCAGCCTGCCGGGGAAAAGCTGGGGTTGGGCAGGAAATGCAGGTAGCATGTAGTGCCTCCCCCTGGACAGTTGATGTAATTAGCGGAATTCCCCCTGCCAGGGAACAGCTGTGATACCAGGCAGCTGCGTGGGGGGCGGCCCTAAACATCCCCCAACCACTCTGACGAGCTCCGGAATTCTGAGTGTGATGAGGTTCCGTCCTATGTCTGCAGCACCTGGGATCTATTAGGAGCCTCCCTCGTGTCTTCCTCGAGTGTCTCCTAGTGAGGGCTGCCGGGGAAGGCAGGGGTTGGGCTGGAAAAGCAGGAAGGCTTTAGTGCCTCCCCTTGGACAGGGGAGGAAATTAGCGAACTTCCCCCTGCCAGGGAACAGCTGTTATACCAGGAAGCTGCGTGGAGGGCGGCCCAAAACCTCCCCCACCCACTTGACCGCGTTCCGGAATTCTTAGTGTGTGGAGGTTCAGTCCTCGGTCTACAGCGCCTGGGATCTACAAGGAGCCTTCCGCGTGTCTTCCCCGAGTGTCTCCTAGTGCGGGCTGCCTGGAAAATTCGGGGGTTGGGCTGGAAATGCAGGTAGCAAGTAGTGCCTTCCCCTGGACAGGGGAGGTAATTAGCGGACTTCCCCCTGCCAGGGAACAGCTGTGACACCAGGCAGCTGCGTGGAGGGCGGCCACAAACGACCCCAATCCACTCTTCCGCGTTCCGGAATTCTGAGTGTGAGGAGGTTCCGACCTCTGTCTGCAGCGCCTGGGAACTCCTAGGAGCACTCCGCGTTTCTTCCCCGAGTGACTCCTAGTGCGGTCTGCGGGGGAAAGGCGGGGGTTGTGCTGGAAATGCAGGTATCATGTACTGCCTCCCTCTGGACAGGGGAGGTTATTAGCGGACATCCCGTGACAGGAAACAGCTGTGACACCAGGCAGCTTCGTGGAGCGCGGCCCCAAACCTCCCCCACCCACTTGGCCGCGTTCCGGAATTCTGAGTGTGGGGAGGTCCCGTCCTCTGTCTGCAGCGCCTGGGATCTCCTAGGAGCCCTCCGCGTGTCTTCCCCGAGTGACTCCTAATGCGGGCTGCCGGGGAAAGGCAGGGGTAGGGCTTGAAATGCAGGAAGGCTTTAGTGCCACCCCCTGGACAGGGGAGGTAATTAGCGGGATTCCCCCTGCCAGGGAACAGCTGTGACACCAGGCAGCTGCTTGGAGGGCGGCCCCAAACCTCCCCCACCCACTCGACCGACTTCCGGAATTCTGAGTGTGGGGAGGTCCCGTCTTCTGTCTGCAGCGCCTGGGTTCTCCTAGGAGCACTCTGCGTGTCTTCCCCGAGTGACCATAAGTGCCGGTTGCGGGATAAAGGCGGGGGTTGGGCTGGAAAAGCAGGTAGCATGTAGTGCCTCCCCTGGAAAGAGTAGGTAATTAGCGGAATTCCCCTGCCAGGGAACAGCTGTGACACCAGGCAGCTGTGTGGTGCGCGTTCCCAAACCTCCTCCAGCCACTCGGCCGCGTTCCGGAATTCTGAGTGTGGGGATGTTCCCTCTACTGTCTGCAGCGCCTGGGATCTCCTAGTAGTCCTCCTCGTGTCTTCCCCGTGTGACTCATATTGCGGGATGCCGGGGAAAGGCTGTGGATGGGCTGGAAATGCAGGTAGCATCTAGTGACTCTCCCTGCACAGGGGAGGTAATTAGCGGAGTTCCCCCTGCCAGGGAACAGCTTGTGACAAAAGGCAGCTCCGTGGAGGGCGGCTCCAAACCTCCCCAACCAACTCGGTCGCGTTCCGGATTTCTGAGTGTGGGGAGCATCCGTCCTCTGTCTGCAGCGCCTGGGATCGCCTAGGAGACATCCGCGTGTCTTCCACAAGTGATTCTTAGTGCGGGCTACCGGGGAAAGGCGGGGGTTGTGATGGAAATGCAGGAAGCATTTAGTGCCTCCCCCTGGACAGGGGAGGAATTTAGCGAACTTCCCCCTGTCAGGGAACAGCTGTGACAACAGGCAGCTGCGTGGATGGCGCCCCTAAACCTCCCCCAACCACTCGGCCGCGTTGCGGAATTCTGTGTGTGGGGAGGCTCCGTCCTCTGTCTGCAGCACATGAGATCTCCTAGGGGAAATCCGCGTATTTTCCCGATTGTCTCTTAATGCGGGCTGCCTGGGAAAGTCGGGGGTTGGTCTGGAAATGCAGGTAGCATGTAGTGCCTCCCCCTGGACACGTGAGGTATTCAGCAGATTTCCCCATGACTGGGAACTGCTGTGACACCAGGCAGCTGCGTGGGGGGCGGCCCTAAACATCCCCCAACCACTCTGACGAGCTCCGGAATTCTGAGTGTGATGAGGTTCCGTCCTATGTCTGCAGCACCTGGGATCTATTAGGAGCCTCCCTCGTGTCTTCCTCGAGTGTCTCCTAGTGAGGGCTGCCGGGGAAGGCAGGGGTTGGGCTGGAAAAGCAGGAAGGCTTTAGTGCCTTCCCCTTGGACAGGGGAGGAAATTAGCGAACTTCCCCCTGCCAGGGAACAGCTGTTATATCAGGAAGCTGCGTGGAGGGCGGCCCAAAACCTCCCCCACCCACTTGACCGCGTTCCGGAATTCTGAGTGTGTGGAGGTTCAGTCCTCGGTCTACAGCGCCTGGGATCTACAAGGAGCCTTCCGCGTGTCTTCCCCGAGTGTCTCCTAGTGCGGGCTGCCTGGAAAATTCGGGGGTTGGGCTGGAAATGCAGGTAGCAAGTAGTGCCTTCCCCTGGACAGGGGAGGTAATTAGCGGACTTCCCCCCTGCCAGGGAACAGCTGTGACACCAGGCAGCTGCGTGGAGGGCGGCCACAAACGACCCCAATCCACTCTTCCGCGTTCCGGAATTCTGAGTGTGAGGAGGTTCCGACCTCTGTCTGCAGCGCCTGGGAACTCCTAGGAGCACTCCGCGTTTCTTCCCCGAGTGACTCCTAGTGCGGTCTGCGGGGGAAAGGCGGGGGTTGTGCTGGAAATGCAGGTATCATGTACTGCCTCCCTCTGGACAGGGGAGGTTATTAGCGGACATCCCGTGACAGGAAACAGCTGTGACACCAGGCAGCTTCGTGGGGCGCGGCCACAAACCTCCCCCACCCACTTGGCCGCGTTCCGGAATTCTGAGTGTGGGGAGGTTCCGTCCTCTGTCTGCAGCACCTGGGATCTCCTAGTAGTCCTCCTCGTGTGTTCCTCGAGTGACTCATAGTGCGGGCTGCTGGGGAAAGGCGGGGATTTGACTGGAAATGCAGGAAGCATGTAGTGCCTCCCCCTGGACAGCGGAGGAATTTAGCGGACTTCCCCCTGCAAAGGAACAGCTCTGACACCAGGCAGCTGCGTGGAGGGCGGCCTTAAACCTCCCCAAACCTCTCCTACTTATTCCGGATATCTGAGTTGGGGAGGTTCCGTCCTCTGTCTGCAGCGCGTGGGATCTCCTAGGAGAAATCCGCGTATTTTCCCGATTGTCTCCTAGTGCGGGCTACATGTGAAATTCGGGGGTTGGGCTGGAAATGCAGGTAGAATGTAGTGCCTCCCCCTGGACACGGGAGGTATTTAGCGGAATTCCCCTGACAGGGAATAGCTGTGACAACAGGCAGCTGCGTGGAGGGCGGCCCCAAACCTCCCCCACCCACTCGTAATTGTTCCGAAATTCTGAGTGTGGGGAGGTTCCGTCCTCTGTCTGCAGCGACTGTGATGTCCTAGGTGCCATCCGCGGGCCTTCCCCTAGTGCCTCCTAGTGCGGGCTGCCAGGGAAAATGGTTGATGGGCACGAAATGCAGGAAGCATTTAGTGCCTCCCCCTGGACAAGGGAGGAAATTAGCGAACTTCCCCCTGCCAGGGAACAGCTTTGAAACCAGGCAGCTGCGTGGAGGGCGGCCCTAAACAGCCCCCACCCACTCTGACGAGCTCCGGAATTCTGAGTGTGGGGAGGTACAGTCCTATGTCTGCAGCACCAGGGATCTATTAGGAACCCTCCTCGTGTCATCCCCGAGTGTCTCCTAGTGCGGGCTGCCGGGGAAAGGAAGGGGTTGGGCTGGAAAAGCAGGAAGGCTTTAGTGCCTCCCCCTGGACAGGGGAGGAAATTAGCGAACTTCCCCCTGCCAGGGAAAAGCTGTGACAAAAGGCACCTCCGTGGAGGGCGGCTCCAAACCTCCCCAACCAACTCGGTCGCGTTCCGGATTTCTGAGTGTGGGGAGCATCCGTCCTCTGTCTGCAGCGCATGGGATCTCCTAGGAGCCCTCCACGTTTCTTCCCCGAGTGTCTGCTATTGCGGGCTGCCGGGGAAAGGCGGGGGTTCGGCTGCAAATGCAGGTAGAATGTAGTGCCTCCCCCTGGACTGTTGATGTAATTAGCAGAATTCCCCCGGCCAGGGAACAGCTGTGACACCAGACAGCTGCGTGTAGGGCGGCCCCAAACCTCCCCCACCCACTCGGCCGACTTTCGGAATTCTCAGTGTGGGGAGGTTTCGTCCTCTGTCTGCAGCGCCTGGGATCTCCTAGGAGCCCTCCGATTGTCTTCCCCGAGTGACTCTTAGTGCGGGTTGCCGTTTAAATGCGGGGGTAGGGCTGGAATTTTAGGTAGCCTGTAGTGCCTCCCCCAGGACAGGGGAGGTTATTAGCGGAAATCCCCCTGCCATGGAACAGCTTTTACACCAGGCAGCTGCGTGGAGCGCGGTCCCAAACATCCCCCAACCACTCGGCCGATATCCGGAATTCTGAGTGTGGGGAGGTTCCGTCCTCTGTATGCAGCACCTGGGATCTCCTAGTAGTCCTCCTCGTGTGTTCCTCGAGTGACTCATAGGGCGGGCTGCTGGGGAAAGGCGGGGATTTGACTGGAAATGCAGGAAGCATCTAGTACCTCACCCTGGACTGGGGAGGTAATTAGCAGACTTACCCCTGCCAGGGAACAGCTGTGACAAAAGGCAGCTGCGTGGAGGGCGCCCCCATACCTCCCCAAACCACTCCTACTTATTCCGTAATTCTGAGTGTGGGGAGGTTCCGCCTTCAGTCTGCAGCTCTTGGGATCTACTAGGAGCCCTCCACGTGCCTTCCCTGAGTGTCTCCTAGGGAGGGCTGCCGTTGAAAGGCGGGGGTTGGGCTGGAAATGAAGGTAGCATGTAGTGCCTCCCCCTGGACAGCGGAGGAATTTAGCGGACTTCCCCCTGCAAAGGAACAGCTGTGACACCAGGCAGCTGCGTGGAGGGCGGCCCCAAACCTCCCCAAACCTCTCCTACTTATTCCGGATATCTGAGTGTGGGGAGGTTCCGTCCTCTGGCTGCAGCTCGTGGGATCTACTAGGAGCCTTCCGCATGTTTTCCCCGAGTGTGTCCTAGTGCGGGCTGCCAGGGAAAAGCGGGGGTTGTGCTGGAAATGCAGGAAACTTGTAGTGCCACCCCCTGTAGAGGGGGAGGTAATTAGCGGACTTCCCCCTGACAGGGAACAGCTGTGACTCCAGGCAGCTGCGTGGAGGGCACCCAAAATCTCCCCAACCCACTCGTACGTGTTCCGTAATTCTGAGTGTGTGGAGGTTTCGTCCTCTGTCTGCAGCGCCTGGGATCTCCTAAGAGCCCTCCGCTTGTCTTCCCCGAGTGTCTCTAGTGTGGGCTTCCGGGGAAAGGCGTGGGTTTGGCTGGAAATGCAGGTAGCATGTAGTGCCTCCCCCTGGACTGGGGAGGTAATTAGCGGACTTCCCCCTGCCAGGGAGCAGCTGTGACACCAGGCAGCTGAGTGGAGGGCGGTCCCCAAACTCCCCCCACACACTCGGTTGCGTTCCAGAATTCTGAGTGTGTAGAGGTTCCGTCCTCCTTCTGCAGAGCCTGGGATCTCCTAGGAGCCCTCCGCGTGTCTTCCCCGAATGGCTCTTAGTGCGGGCTGCTGGGGAAATTCGGGGGTTCGTCTGGAAATGCAGGAAACTCGTAGTGCCTCCCCCTGGACAGGGGAGGTATTTAACGGACTTACCCCTGCCAGGGAACAGCTGTGACACCAGGCAGCTGCGTGGAGGGCGCCCCCAAACCTCCCCAAACCACTCCTACTTATTCCCTAATTCTTAGTGTGGGGAGGTTCCGTCTTCTGTCTGCAGCTCTTGGTATCTCCTACGAGCCTTCCGCGTGTCTTCCCTGAGTGTCTCCTAGGGCGGGATTCCGTTGAAAGTCGGGGTTTGGGCTGGAAATGCAGGTAGCATGAAGTGCCTCCCCATGGACAGGGGAGGTTATTAGCGAAATTCCCCCTGCCAGGGAGCAGCTGTGACACCAGGCAGCTGAGTGGAGCGCGGTCACAAACCTCCCCCACCCACTCGGCCGACTTCCGGAATTCTGAGTGTGGGGAGGATCCGTCCTCTGTCTGCAGCGCCTGGGATCTCCTAGTAGTCCTCCTCGTGTCTTCCTCGAGTGACTCATAGTGCGGGCTGCTGGGGAAATGCGGGGATTTGACTGGAAATGGAGGAAGCATGTAGTGCCTCCCCCTGGACAGGGGAGGTAATTAGCGGACTTCCACCCGCAAGGGAACAGCTGTGACACCAGGCAGCTGCGTGGAGAGCGGCCACACGCGTTCCCAATCCACTCGGCCGCGTTCCGGAATTCTGAGTGTGGGGAGGTTCCGTCCTCTGTCTGCAGCACCTGGGATCTATTAGGAGCCTTCCGCGTGTCTTCCCCGAGTGTCTTCTAGTGTGGGCTGCCTGCGAAAGTCGGGGGTTGGGCTGGAAATTCAGGTAGCATGTAGTGCCTTCCCATGGACAGGGGAGGTATTAGCGTATTTTCCTTGACAGGGAACAGCTGTGACAACAGGCAGCTGCGTGGAGGGCGGCCCCAAACCTCCCCCACCCACACAGCCTCGTTCCGGAATTCTGAGAGTTGGGAGGTTCCGTCCTATGTCTGCAGCGCCTGGGATCTCCTAGGAGCCATCCGCGTGTCTTCCACGAGTGAATCGTAGTGCGGGCTGCCGGGGAAAGGCGGGGGTTGTGATGGAATTGCAGGAAGCATTTAGTGCCTCCACCTGTATAGGGGAGTAAATTAGCGAACTTCCCCCTGCCAGGGAACAGCTGTGACAGCAGGCAGCTCCGTGGAGTGTGGCCCCAAATCTCCCCCTACCACTCGTATTTGTTCCGTAATTCTGAGTGTCGGGAGGTTCCGTCCTCTGTCTGCAGCTCCTGGGATCTCCTAGGGGCCCTCCGCGTTTCTTACACGAGTGTCAGCTATTGCAGCCTGCCGGGGAAAAGCTGGGGTTGGGCAGGAAATGCAGGTAGCATGTAGTGCCTCCCCCTGGACAGTTGATGTAATTAGCGGAATTCCCCCTGCCAGGGAACAGCTGTGATACCAGGCAGCTGCGTGGGGGGCGGCCCTAAACATCCCCCAACCACTCTGACGAGCTCCGGAATTCTGAGTGTGATGAGGTTCCGTCCTATGTCTGCAGCACCTGGGATCTATTAGGAGCCTCCCTCGTGTCTTCCTCGAGTGTCTCCTAGTGAGGGCTGCCGGGGAAGGCAGGGGTTGGGCTGGAAAAGCAGGAAGGCTTTAGTGCCTCCCCTTGGACAGGGGAGGAAATTAGCGAACTTCCCCCTGCCAGGGAACAGCTGTTATACCAGGAAGCTGCGTGGAGGGCGGCCCAAAACCTCCCCCACCCACTTGACCGCGTTCCGGAATTCTGAGTGTGTGGAGGTTCAGTCCTCGGTCTACAGCGCCTGGGATCTACAAGGAGCCTTCCGCGTGTCTTCCCCGAGTGTCTCCTAGTGCGGGCTGCCTGGAAAATTCGGGGGTTGGGCTGGAAATGCAGGTAGCAAGTAGTGCCTTCCCCTGGACAGGGGAGGTAATTAGCGGACTTCCCCCTGCCAGGGAACAGCTGTGACACCAGGCAGCTGCGTGGAGGGCGGCCACAAACGACCCCAATCCACTCTTCCGCGTTCCGGAATTCTGAGTGTGAGGAGGTTCCGACCTCTGTCTGCAGCGCCTGGGAACTCCTAGGAGCACTCCGCGTTTCTTCCCCGAGTGACTCCTAGTGCGGTCTGCGGGGGAAAGGCGGGGGTTGTGCTGGAAATGCAGGTATCATGTACTGCCTCCCTCTGGACAGGGGAGGTTATTAGCGGACATCCCGTGACAGGAAACAGCTGTGACACCAGGCAGCTTCGTGGAGCGCGGCCCCAAACCTCCCCCACCCACTTGGCCGCGTTCCGGAATTCTGAGTGTGGGGAGGTCCCGTCCTCTGTCTGCAGCGCCTGGGATCTCCTAGGAGCCCTCCGCGTGTCTTCCCCGAGTGACTCCTAATGCGGGCTGCCGGGGAAAGGCAGGGGTAGGGCTTGAAATGCAGGAAGGCTTTAGTGCCACCCCCTGGACAGGGGAGGTAATTAGCGGGATTCCCCCTGCCAGGGAACAGCTGTGACACCAGGCAGCTGCTTGGAGGGCGGCCCCAAACCTCCCCCACCCACTCGACCGACTTCCGGAATTCTGAGTGTGGGGAGGTCCCGTCTTCTGTCTGCAGCGCCTGGGTTCTCCTAGGAGCACTCTGCGTGTCTTCCCCGAGTGACCATAAGTGCCGGTTGCGGGATAAAGGCGGGGGTTGGGCTGGAAAAGCAGGTAGCATGTAGTGCCTCCCCCTGGAAAGAGTAGGTAATTAGCGGAATTCCCCCTGCCAGGGAACAGCTGTGACACCAGGCAGCTGTGTGGTGCGCGTTCCCAAACCTCCTCCAGCCACTCGGCCGCGTTCCGGAATTCTGAGTGTGGGGATGTTCCCTCTACTGTCTGCAGCGCCTGGGATCTCCTAGTAGTCCTCCTCGTGTCTTCCCCGTGTGACTCATATTGCGGGATGCCGGGGAAAGGCTGTGGATGGGCTGGAAATGCAGGTAGCATCTAGTGACTCTCCCTGCACAGGGGAGGTAATTAGCGGAGTTCCCCCTGCCAGGGAACAGCTGTGACAAAAGGCAGCTCCGTGGAGGGCGGCTCCAAACCTCCCCAACCAACTCGGTCGCGTTCCGGATTTCTGAGTGTGGGGAGCATCCGTCCTCTGTCTGCAGCGCCTGGGATCGCCTAGGAGACATCCGCGTGTCTTCCACAAGTGATTCTTAGTGCGGGCTACCGGGGAAAGGCGGGGGTTGTGATGGAAATGCAGGAAGCATTTAGTGCCTCCCCCTGGACAGGGGAGGAATTTAGCGAACTTCCCCCTGTCAGGGAACAGCTGTGACAACAGGCAGCTGCGTGGATGGCGCCCCTAAACCTCCCCCAACCACTCGGCCGCGTTGCGGAATTCTGTGTGTGGGGAGGCTCCGTCCTCTGTCTGCAGCACATGAGATCTCCTAGGGGAAATCCGCGTATTTTCCCGATTGTCTCTTAATGCGGGCTGCCTGGGAAAGTCGGGGGTTGGTCTGGAAATGCAGGTAGCATGTAGTGCCTCCCCCTGGACACGTGAGGTATTCAGCAGATTTCCCCATGACTGGGAACTGCTGTGACACCAGGCAGCTGCGTGGGGGGCGGCCCTAAACATCCCCCAACCACTCTGACGAGCTCCGGAATTCTGAGTGTGATGAGGTTCCGTCCTATGTCTGCAGCACCTGGGATCTATTAGGAGCCTCCCTCGTGTCTTCCTCGAGTGTCTCCTAGTGAGGGCTGCCGGGGAAGGCAGGGGTTGGGCTGGAAAAGCAGGAAGGCTTTAGTGCCTCCCCTTGGACAGGGGAGGAAATTAGCGAACTTCCCCCTGCCAGGGAACAGCTGTTATATCAGGAAGCTGCGTGGAGGGCGGCCCAAAACCTCCCCCACCCACTTGACCGCGTTCCGGAATTCTGAGTGTGTGGAGGTTCAGTCCTCGGTCTACAGCGCCTGGGATCTACAAGGAGCCTCCCGCGTGTCTTCCCCGAGTGTCTCCTAGTGCGGGCTGCCTGGAAAATTCGGGGGTTGGGCTGGAAATGCAGGTAGCAAGTAGTGCCTTCCCCCTGGACAGGGGAGGTAATTAGCGGACTTCCCCCTGCCAGGGAACAGCTGTGACACCAGGCAGCTGCGTGGAGGGCGGCCACAAACGACCCCCAATCCACTCTTCCGCGTTCCGGAATTCTGAGTGTGAGGAGGTTCCGACCTCTGTCTGCAGCGCCTGGGAACTCCTAGGAGCACTCCGCGTTTCTTCCCCGAGTGACTCCTAGTGCGGTCTGCGGGGGAAAGGCGGGGGTTGTGCTGGAAATGCAGGTATCATGTACTGCCTCCCTCTGGACAGGGGAGGTTATTAGCGGACATCCCGTGACAGGAAACAGCTGTGACACCAGGCAGCTTTCGTGGGGCGCGGCCCAAACCTCCCCCACCCACTTGGCCGCGTTCCGGAATTCTGAGTGTGGGGAGGTTCCGTCCTCTGTCTGCAGCACCTGGGATCTCCTAGTAGTCCTCCTCGTGTGTTCCTCGAGTGACTCATAGTGCGGGCTGCTGGGGGAAGGCGGGGATTTGACTGGAAATGCAGGAAGCATGTAGTGCCTCCCCCTGGACAGCGGAGGAATTTAGCGGACTTCCCCTGCAAAGGAACAGCTCTGACACCAGGCAGCTGCGTGGAGGGCGGCCTTAAACCTCCCCAAACCTCTCCTACTTATTCCGGATATCTGAGTTGGGGAGGTTCCGTCCCTCTGTCTGCAGCGCGTGGGATCTCCTAGGAGAAATCCGCGTATTTTCCCGATTGTCTCCTAGTGCTGGCTACATGTGAAATTCGGGGGTTGGGCTGGAAATGCAGGTAGAATGTAGTGCCTCCCCCTGGACACGGGAGGTATTTAGCGGAATTCCCCTGACAGGGAATAGCTGTGACAACAGGCAGCTGCGTGGAGGGCGGCCCCAAACCTCCCCCACCCACTCGTAATTGTTCCTGAAATTCTGAGTGTGGGGAGGTTCCGTCCTCTGTCTGCAGCGACTGTGATGTCCTAGGTGCCATCCGCGGGCCTTCCCCTAGTGCCTCCTAGTGCGGGCTGCCAGGGAAAATGGTTGATGGGCACGAAATGCAGGAAGCATTTAGTGCCTCCCCCTGGACAAGGGAGGAAATTAGCGAACTTCCCCCTGCCAGGGAACAGCTTTGAAACCAGGCAGCTGCGTGGAGGGCGGCCCTAAACAGCCCCCACCCACTCTGACGAGCTCCGGAATTCTGAGTGTGGGGAGGTACAGTCCTATGTCTGCAGCACCAGGGATCTATTAGGAACCCTCCTCGTGTCATCCCCGAGTGTCTCCTAGTGCGGGCTGCCGGGGAAAGGAAGGGGTTGGGCTGGAAAAGCAGGAAGGCTTTAGTGCCTCCCCCTGGACAGGGGAGGAAATTAGCGAACTTCCCCCTGCCAGGGAAAAGCTGTGACAAAAGGCACTCCGTGGAGGGCGGCTCCAAACCTCCCCCAACCAACTCGGTCGCGTTCCGGATTTCTGAGTGTGGGGAGCATCCGTCCTCTGTCTGCAGCGCATGGGATCTCCTAGGAGCCCTCCACGTTTCTTCCCGAGTGTCTGCTATTGCGGGCTGCCGGGGAAAGGCGGGGGTTCGGCTGCAAATGCAGGTAGAATGTAGTGCCTCCCCCTGGACTGTTGATGTAATTAGCAGAATTCCCCCGGCCAGGGAACAGCTGTGACACCAGACAGCTGCGTGTAGGGCGGCCCCAAACCTCCCCCACCCACTCGGCCGACTTTCGGAATTCTCAGTGTGGGGAGGTTTCGTCCTCTGTCTGCAGCGCCTGGGATCTCCTAGGAGCCCTCCGATTGTCTTCCCCAGTGACTCTTAGTGCGGGTTGCCGTTTAAAATGCGGGGGTAGGGCTGGAAATTTTAGGTAGCCTGTAGTGCCTCCCCCAGGACAGGGGAGGTTATTAGCGGAAATCCCCCTGCCATGGAACAGCTTTTACACCAGGCAGCTGCGTGGAGCGCGGTCCCAAACATCCCCCAACCACTCGGCCGATATCCGGAATTCTGAGTGTGGGGAGGTTCCCGTCCTCTGTATGGCAGCACCTGGGATCTCCTAGTAGTCCTCCTCGTGTGTTCCTCGAGTGACTCATAGGGCGGGCTGCTGGGAAAGGCGGGGATTTGACTGGAAATGCAGGAAGCATCTAGTACCTCACCCTGGACTGGGGAGGTAATTAGCAGACTTACCCCTGCCAGGGAACAGCTGTGACAAAAGGCAGCTGCGTGGAGGGCGCCCCCATACCTCCCCAAACCACTCCTACTTATTCCGTAATTCTGAGTGTGGGGAGGTTCCGCCTTCAGTCTGCAGCTCTTGGGATCTACTAGGAGCCCTCCACGTGCCTTCCTGAGTGTCTCCTAGGGAGGGCTGCCGTTGAAAGGCGGGGGTTGGGCTGGAAATGAAGGTAGCATGTAGTGCCTCCCCCTGGACAGCGGAGGAATTTAGCGGACTTCCCCCTGCAAAGGAACAGCTGTGACACCAGGCAGCTGCGTGGAGGGCGGCCCCAAACCTCCCCAAACCTCTCCTACTTATTCCGGATATCTGAGTGTGGGGAGGTTCCGTCCTCTGGCTGCAGCTCGTGGGATCTACTAGGAGCCTTCCGCATGTTTTCCCCGAGTGTGTCCTAGTGCGGGGCTGCCAGGGAAAAGCGGGGTTGTGCTGGAAATGCAGGAAACTTGTAGTGCCACCCCCTGTAGAGGGGATGTAATTAGCGGACTTCCCCCTGACAGGGAACAGCTGTGACTCCAGGCAGCTGCGTGGAGGGCACCCAAAATCTCCCCAACCCACTCGTACGTGTTCCGTAATTCTGAGTGTGTGGAGGTTTCGTCCTCTGTCTGCAGCGCCTGGGATCTCCTAAGAGCCCTCCGCTTGTCTTCCCCGAGTGTCTCTAGTGTGGGCTTCCGGGGAAAGGCGTGGGTTTGGCTGGAAATGCAGGTAGCATGTAGTGCCTCCCCCTGGACTGGGGAGGTAATTAGCGGACTTCCCCCTGCCAGGGAGCAGCTGTGACACCAGGCAGCTGAGTGGAGGGCGGTCCCCAAACTCCCCCACACACTCGGTTGCGTTCCAGAATTCTGAGTGTGTAGAGGTTCCGTCCTCCTTCTGCAGAGCCTGGGATCTCCTAGGAGCCCTCCGCGTGTCTTCCCCGAATGGCTCTTAGTGCGGGCTGCTGGGGAAATTCGGGGGGTTCGTCTGGAAATGCAGGAAACTCGTAGTGCCTCCCCCTGGACAGGGGAGGTATTTAACGGACTTACCCCTGCCAGGGAACAGCTGTGACACCAGGCAGCTGCGTGGAGGGCGCCCCCAAACCTCCCCAAACCACTCCTACTTATTCCCTAATTCTTAGTGTGGGGAGGTTCCGTCTTCTGTCTGCAGCTCTTGGTATCTCCTACGAGCCTTCCGCGTGTCTTCCCTGAGTGTCTCCTAGGGCGGGGATTCCGTTGAAAGTCGGGGTTTGGGCTGGAAATGCAGGTAGCATGAAGTGCCTCCCATGGACAGGGGAGGTTATTAGCGAAATTCCCCCTGCCAGGGAGCAGCTGTGACACCAGGCAGCTGAGTGGAGCGCGGTCACAAACCTCCCCCACCCACTCGGCCGACTTCCGGAATTCTGAGTGTGGGGAGGATCCGTCCTCTGTCTGCAGCGCCTGGGATCTCCTAGTAGTCCTCCTCGTGTCTTCCTCGAGTGACTCATAGTGCGGGCTGCTGGGGAAATGCGGGGATTTGACTGGAAATGGAGGAAGCATGTAGTGCCTCCCCCTGGACAGGGGAGGTAATTAGCGGACTTCCACCCGCAAGGGAACAGCTGTGACACCAGGCAGCTGCGTGGAGAGCGGCCACACAGCGTTCCCAATCCACTCGGCCCGCGTTCCGGAATTCTGAGTGTGGGGAGGTTCCGTCCTCTGTCTGCAGCACCTGGGATCTATTAGGAGCCTTCCGCGTGTCTTCCCCCGAGTGTCTTCTAGTGTGGGCTGCCTGCGAAAGTCGGGGGTTGGGCTGGAAATTCAGGTAGCATGTAGTGCCTTCCCATGGACAGGGGAGGTATTAGCGTATTTTCCTTGACAGGGAACAGCTGTGACAACAGGCAGCTGCGTGGAGGGCGGCCCCAAACCTCCCCCACCCACACAGCCTCGTTCCGGAATTCTGAGAGTTGGGAGGTTCCGTCCTATGTCTGCAGCGCCTGGGATCTCCTAGGAGCCATCCGCGTGTCTTCCACGAGTGAATCGTAGTGCGGGCTGCCGGGGAAAGGCGGGGGTTGTGATGGAATTGCAGGAAGCATTTAGTGCCTCCACCTGTATAGGGGAGTAAATTAGCGAACTTCCCCTGCCAGGGAACAGCTGTGACAGCAGGCACTCCGTGGAGTGTGGCCCCAAATCTCCCCCTACCACTCGTATTTGTTCCGTAATTCTGAGTGTCGGGAGGTTCCGTCCTCTGTCTGCAGCTCCTGGGATCTCCTAGGGCCCTCCGCTTTTCTTACACGAGTGTCAGCTATTGCAGCCTGCCGGGAAAAGCTGGGGGTTGGGCAGGAAATGCAGGTAGCATGTAGTGCCTCCCCCTGGACAGTTGATGTAATTAGCGGAATTCCCCTGCCAGGGAACAGCTGTGATACCAGGCAGCTGCGTGGGGGGCGGCCCTAAACATCCCCCAACCACTCTGACGAGCTCCGGAATTCTGAGTGTGATGAGGTTCCGTCCTATGTCTGCAGCACCTGGGATCTATTAGGAGCCTCCCTCGTGTCTTCCGAGTGTCTCCTAGTGAGGGCTGCCGGGGAAGGCAGGGGTTGGGCTGGAAAAGCAGGAAGGCTTTAGTGCCTCCCCTTGGACAGGGGAG